>NC_072420.2:21316879-21618654 GCF_028858775.2 Pan troglodytes
TTAGCATCCAAATCTGCAAAATTACCACATTTCATACATATTGCCCACCTAAGAAAGTCTGTTCCTCTTCAATCTGGCTTGCTCATCTGTGATCTGACAGATGGGATTCTACCCACAGGCAAGAGAAAACCTTATTTTAAAAATAAAAATTAATTACATCAAACTTAAAATCTCACATCGAGTGAGAAAGAATTTTTATTAAATAAAATTGTAGTGGAGTACTGGCAGCATTGTTTTATATCCATTTTCATCTGTACACAAAGTATTTTTTTTTTAATTGGTGAGGTCTAGCTAGTGCAGGTATTATTTATCTAAATTTGGTAGCGCAGTCAGATTGCAGCAGAATGATGTGGCGACATTGTGATTTCTTATAAATGTCTATCTTTTCCCTCTTCCCGGCTAATAAGATGCAATGCTCTTGTTTGAAGCAACCAAGATCCCAGCCACAAACAAGAGATAGTTATTGAACTAATCCAAAAGTTAGAATCCTCTTCCAATTTTCCTCTTGTAGCTAATGGTAACTGTTGTAACACTGCTCTAGCCAATGGAGAAAATCTATCGGGTTGTGGGACTACAGAAAAAACTTCTGAATGTCTAATGAAAGGGACAGATAAACTTGTCAACTCCCCTTCTAACTTTTTTCCTACTGTGATTGGAAATATCATGACTAGAACTGGGGCAACTATTTTGCTACTGTAATTTATATGCATGGAAGTTAAAATTTAACATTCTTAGGATGGTAGAAGAGAAATATAGAAGAATCTTGTACCCTCAATGGCATGACTGAGTGGTTGAGCAAATGCTAGCAACAGCCTAGTGTCAATTTACCTTGTCCCTTTGATTGATAGGGAACCACATATGTTATCTGTTTCTTCTTAAGGTAGCATCTGAGGTTGTTTTTAAAGTGTTAATGCCTGCTTTATCCAAGTTATGAGGTTTATGAGCATAAAGATCTTGTGATGTTTTCTTATTATTATTTTAGTGTTTGTAGGCTCAAAATGATGCCCCTCTTCTATGTCCAATCTTGGTAATTTGTATCAATTGTTCATGTTTATTATAGCTGGATGGTCATCAATTTTACTGATATGTCAAAGCAGTTTTGATATTATTGACCTTTTCTACTGTTTTTCTCTTTTCGATCTCATTGATTTCTGCTTTTATTTTTATATTTTCTCCTAATGCTGTGTTGCTTGCTTTTAGTTTAATTTGCTCTTTTTTCTGCTTTTTTTTAAAGGCAGATATTCAGATCATTGACTTGAGACATCTATTGTCTATATTTATTTTCTATATTTCTATACTCTGTTTTCTAATTTGTCTTTACTGCTTTGGCTGAATCCCATGAAATGTAAATGTAAATGTCAATTTTGTCAAATTGCTTGATAATGTTCTCCAAGTTTTCCATATATTTACTCATTTTCTGTCTACTTGTTACATCAGTTGCAGAAGAGTGTTAAATTCTCCACAAATTCTCACTGTGGAACATTAATATTCTTACACAGCTCTAAAATGCTTTTTGTAACTTATTTTTTTTTTTTTGTTTCAGTTTGGGTAATTTATATTTGTATGGCTTCAAGGGCATTGATTATGTCTTTAGCTCCATCAAGTCTACTGATGACACCTGCTATGGGTTTAGTTGTGCCCTAAAAAAAGATAAGTTGAAGTTCTTAAACCTAGTACTTCAGAATGTGGCCTTCTTTGAAAATATATCTTTATAGAGGTAATTGAGTTAAAACAAGGTTATTGGGGTGGACCCTACTCCAATGTGACTTGTTTCCTTATATAAAATGGAAATTTGAATGCAGAGGCAGACATGTACAGAGAGAGGATGATGTGAAGACATAGAGAGAAGGCCATGTGAAGATCGACAATTGGAGTGATACATCTATGAGCCAGGGAATGCCTGAAGCTACTAGAAGTTAGGATGCATGGGGTACATCCCTCCCTAGTGCCTTCAGAGTGAACGTAACCCTGATGACATCTTGGTTTCATACTTTTAGTATGCAGAATTTTTTTTTTTTTTTTGGATGGAGAGATGGAGTCTCGCTCTGTCACCCAGGCTGGAGTGTAGTGACACAATCTCGTGTCACTGCAACCTCTGCCTCCTGGGTTCAAGCGATTCTCCTGTCTCAGCCTCATGAGTAGCTGAAATTACAGGCATGCACCACCACGTCCCGCTAATTTTTGCATTTTTAGTAGAGATGGGGTTTCACCATGTTGGCCAGACTGGTCTCAGACTCCTGACCTCAAGTAATCCACCCGCCTCAGTCTCCTAAAGTTCTGGGATTACAGGCGTGAGCCAACATACCCAGTCTAGCACAGAATTCTGAAACAATGTTTCTGTTATTTTAAGCTCCCCAGTTTCTGGTACTTTGTATGGAAGCCCTAGGAACTAGTACAACTCTAAAGGTTTTCATTTCTGTTCGTGTTTTTTATTTATATCATTTGCGTTTTATTGTTGATATATTTTTCATTTCTCTACTGAATTTTTCTATCTGGTCATGCATGTTGATTTTTTTACTAGATTATGTAACACATTAACCATAGTTATTTAAATTTCATGTTTAATGTTTCCAAAAATTGTGTAATCTTGCAATCTGGTTCTGTTAGTTACTTTGCCTCTTGGCATTAGGCTCTATTCTCTTGCTTTTTTATCTGTCTTCTATTTTACATTGAATACCAACCCTCGTATGAAGAACATTAGAAATTGAAGTAGACAGTATTTACGATGAAAAATGAAACTGCCTTTTATTCTACAATGCTAATATGTGTGACAGTATGCCAATCTAGGAAGCAATTGACTGGGTTTGGATTTATTGTTATGAAAGTTGCCTTGAAGTTTACCAAGGTTACTATGCCATTGGCCTTGAGTTCCTTTAGTGCCACATCTTAACTACCTTAGATGAGCTGTCCTTGGATTTCAGGCTACTTGTCTGACCTGTGACATCAGCATTCGGATGGACTTGAGGAAGGCTATTAGTTTCCAGTTAATTGGACTTTTTTTGGTCATTGAAGAAATAATCGTTTTATTAGATTTCTCCCTTAGGTCTTCTCAGGTCTTCAAATGGTAGAGATTTTTTTAGAGAAAAGTGGAACTCTTCTTGCTATGTGAGAAAAATAATCACCTACATGATTAAGCACTTTTAGCTGTACTTTTTGTAACTTGAAATCAAACACGTTAGTAGCTAAAATATCTGTTTTTGTCTAAGGTTTTGTAACACACAAAGTCACACAACAACTCACACACATACTGTGGAAAATGCGTGTGTGCGTTTGTGTGTGTGTATATTATATTATATATTATATATAAAAAAATATATAATTATATATTATATATAATACATAAAATATATATAATATATTATATGTTATATATAATATATTATATATAATATATGATATGTTATATATAAAATATTATATATAATATATATTATATATAAAATATTATATATAATATATATTATATATAAAATATATAATATAAATATTTAATATAAAATATAAATATAAAATATATAATATATAAAATATAAAATATAATATATTATATATAAAATATATAATATATAATATATAAAATATAATATATTATATATTATATATAAAATATATAATATATAATATATAAAATATAATATATTATATATAATATATAATATATTATATATAAAATATAATATATTATATATTATGTATAATATATTATATATAAAATATATAATATATAATATATTATATAAAATATATAATATATATTATACATTATATAAAATATATAATATATATTATACATTATATATAAAATATATAATATATATTATACATTATATATAAAATATATAATATATATTATACATTATATATAAAATATATAATATATATTATACATTATATATAAAATATATAATATATATTATACATTATATATAAAATATATAATATATATTATACATTATATATAAAATATATAATATATATTATACATTATATATAAAATATATAATATATATTATACATTATATATAAAATATATAATATATATTATACATTATATATAAAATATATAATATATATTATACATTATATATAAAATATATAATATATATTATACATTATATATAAAATATATAATATATATTATACATTATATATAAAATATATAATATATATTATACATTATATATAAAATATATAATATATATTATACATTATATATAAAATATATAATATATATTATACATTATATGTAAAATATATAAATATATATTATACATTATATATTATATGTAAAATATATATATTATGTTATATATTATATGTAAAATATATTATATATTATATGTAAAATATGTTATATTATATGTTATATGTAAAATATATATATTATATTATATATTTATATATTAGTATATATATTACTATAATATATTAATATATAATAATATATTAATATATACTGTATTATATATTAATATATAATAACATATGAATATATAATATATAAATATTTATATAATAATAAAATATGTTGTATATTTATATGTAATATATAATATATAATTTATATGTATAATATATATTTATATATATATAGTGAGAGAGAGAGAAGTATACCTAGATATGCAGTGCTTCAGAGTTGCTTAAACTGTATGTTCTCTAGTATTTATATTAAGTCATATATTGGAAAGTGTAAAATATTCCAACATTTCAAGTTAAAACTTTCAAAAAATGTACTATCTGCTGCAGGAAAGGTACCATTTAAATATTTTGTGGGGCAAAACTTTCTCATACATAACCCCTATCCTGAAAAAGTTTATAAAATAGAAGGAAGAAAAAAAAAAGCCATGTAGAGAAAGTTTAAATTGTTCAAAATTATTTTATTTCTTTTCTATCATATGTTGATTAAATATAGAAAATAATATATTATACACTGTATCCAAATAAGATAATGTGGTTTGTTTATTGCAGCACTATTCATAGCGGTCAAGATTGGGAAGCAACCTAAGTGTCCATCAACAGACAAATGGATAAAGAAAATGTGATACCTATACACAGTGGAATACCATTCAGCCATAAAAAAGAATGAGATCCTGTCATTTGCAAATGTGGGTGGAACTGGAGGTCACTACATTAAACGAAATAAAACAGGCCCAGAAAAACAAACTTCACATGTTTTCTTTTATTTGTGATTGCTAAAAACTGAAACAAAGGAACCTATGAGTTTTATAGATTCCCTATCTAAAGATAAAGAGTAGAATCAACCTTCCCAGGAAACATAATCAGGCTTTGGCAGGGGAGTGGGGACTGGTTAAATGGGTACAAAAGTATAGTTAGATAGAATAAATACAATCTAGTATTTGATAGTGCAACAGGGTAACTATAATCAACAATAATTTATTATACATTGAAAAATAACTAAGAGTCTAATTGCATTGTTTGTAACACAAAGTAAGGGTAAATGCTTGAGGTGATGGAGAACCCATTTACCTTGATGTGATTATTGTTCGTGGTGTGCCTGTATCAAAATATCTCATGTACTCCATAAATAAATATACCTACTATGTACTCACAAAAATATACATTCAAAATTTTTAAAAATTGACATTTTATTTGAGCATTTCTATATAAATGTTTAAAGTATTATAAGCATGAATAAATATTTACACAGATAAATTAAATTGTAGTGAGTTTCCTTTCAGCCATAAACCTTACACTCCAATACCAGAGTAGAAATTTTCAAATTTATTTAATTTGAAGATGCTATTTAGCGACATAGCAAGTGGATATGTCTGTATTTTCTGAGTTCCTGCCTGTCATAGTGTGCTCAAGCTGGCCATAACAAAATATCACCGACTGGGGTCGCTTAACAACAGAAATGTATTTCCTCTCGGTTCTGGAGTCTGGAAGTTCAAGAGCAGGATGCCAGCATAGTTGATTTCTGGTGGAGGCTCTCTTTTTGCTGTGTCCTCGCATGGTAGAGAGAGGAATCTCTCTGGTATTTCTCCTTATAGGGGCATTAATCCCATTATGACAGCTCCACCCTTATGACCTGATCTAACCCTTATAACTTCCCAAGAGACCCATCTTCAGATACCATCACAAAGTGTGTCACAGCTTCAACAGGTAACACTTGACGGATCACAAACATTCAGTCTCTACCACTGCCTAATAGTTTAAATAAAACTAATTAAGATTAATGGAAATAATAGTGTAAGCTTTGAAGTGCCATCTGATTCCATTTTAGTATTACTACTTAGTCATTAATGGATGCAGAACACACACATACCACACACACAAACACACATGCACATACACACACACACACACATATGTCTGTATATTAGCTTACAAGCATTATTCATAGAGTAGACCTGTCTATAGGTCATCAAGAAGATTGGAACTGTCCATATTTTAAACCTATCCTGGGAAATTTATTTTATCACAGTGATGTCCTGCCCAGTGTTTCCACAGAAGAATTACCAACTACACTGAGAGAAGCATCTCAAAACAAAGGTGTGTCTTTTTTTTTTATTGTTAGTGTTGCTATGCTTTTTTGTTTACTTTCTTCCATCTTTTGCTATGTTTTATAGAGCATGCTATTATTTCCACAAAGGAGAACTATATTTAGAAGTAATATTAGCGAATTGTCTTAGTGTGTTAAAAATTGAATTTTATTGATTAAATAATACTGAGAAGTATACTTTTTCTCCTTTCAGGCTAAAAAGAATATAAAATATAAAACCAACAATATTGTAGCTATCAGTTGGTTATTCCTGCTTTCAGCAAATCCATTTTACTTTTTAAGTTTTTGATAATATCAAAAATAATTGACTAAAAAAATTAAATGAGAGTGAAGAAAAGTTTTAGGAAGACAATTAAAAGAAAATTAAAAACTGAAAGAAAAGACTCAGGCTCAACTACTTCATAAAATAATACCAGCGTTTCTCATCTAAACTTCCATTTGTTTCTTTTCAAGTCGCATGTGAAAGCTAGGAAAGGGGCAATTAATGGATCGTGACTGAAGACTTTGCAAAGTTCAAATATACAAAACAAACCAATTACTGTAGATTGAACTTTGTAGAATACACACAATCCCAGCATTTCGGGAGGCCAAGGTGGGCGGATAACCTGAGCTCAGGAGTTCGAGACCAGCCTGGCCAACATGGTGAAATACCGTCTCTATTAAAAATACAAAAATTAGCCAGGCATGGTGGCATGTGCCTGTAATCCCAGCTGCTCAGGAGGCTGAGGCAGGAGAATTGCTTAAACCCAGGAAGTGGAGGTTGCAGTGAGCCAAGATCGTGCCATTGCACTCCAGCCTGGGCAACAGAGTGATACTCTGTCTCAAAAAAAAAAGAATACACACATACACACACACACAAAGGGATAAATTGAACAAACTACTGAACTGTACTTAAAAAGGAGGGATTCTATACAAGGAAGAATGTAAGTTTCATATATAGGAAATTCTAAAAAAAAACAGGTTTAGCTGTTGATTTCTGAACTACATTTTCTTAAATGAATAATTTCTGAAATTAATGACATGTAATTTAAAGAAATGTGTGCTCTGTCATTTTGGCTTGAAGAATTGACCACCGGGTAGCATTATCAATTTTACGTAGGTACTAGTATTGTATGTCTGGAGGCTTTTATGTAAAATTTTAATTTCTGAAGAATCATTCCAAGTATTCTCAATAGAAAATACAAAGTTTTACGTAATTCATGGAACATTTTTATTTGCATACGTCATTTTATTAAAGCATGGGTAGGTTTTTTTAAATCTTTTTTCCTCCTTCTTTTAGCTAAATAATAAGACATAGATTTTTTCCCCCTAGATGAGACTGAAACGTTTCAGTAAGATTCTATTGGATAAATCCGTCTATTTCTGAATCTCAATTATGGACCAAGGTCAATCTGACAATGATACACTTTAGTCAGATGCAAATTGAGAAATATAGCCAAGCACTTGTTTTAAACACCTTGAAAAAAGTTAAAACATGTTTACAATATTTTAGGATGCTTGCAAAGGCAAACTTCTTAGAAAAAAGAGAGGCTTTAGAGGCCAAATACCAAGAATAGAACTTACTGCTGACTCAGTAAATAAAGAATATTTTGTGTTAGTAGTAAACTCATTATAAACATACAAGTTATGCCCGTGCCAATACCGCCAACATCAATATATGCTAAGCACTTTTTATGTGCAGGCATTGTTCCAAACAAGTTGTACTCTTCATTTTTTATCTTTCTTTTACCCACTCAAGAAATAGAACCAAAAGAAGAAGGGAATAAGGAGAGGAAATTTAATAAATATACGAAAGATATTAAAAGCCAATTCTCTCTCTCTTACTGCACACATGCCGGGACCAGCTCGGTTGGGGAGACCCTAACCCAGTGGCACTAGAGGAATTAAAGACACACACACAGAAATATAGAGGTGTGAAGTGGGAAATCAGGGGTCTCACAGCCTTCAGAGCTGAGAGCTCCGAACAGAGATTTACCCACGTATTTATTAACAACAAGCCAGTCATTACCATTGTTTCTATAGATATTAAATTAACTAAAAGTATCCCTTATGGGAAATGAAGGGATGGGCCGAATTAAAGGAATAGGTTGGGCTAGTTAACTGCAGCACGAGCATGTCCTTAAGGCACAGATCACTCATGTTATTGTTTGTGGCTTAAGAATGCCTTTAAGTGGTTTCCTGTTCTGGGCGGGCCAGTGTTTCTTGCCCTCATTCAGGTAAACCCACAACCTTCCAGTGTGGGCGTTATGGCCATCATGAACATGTCACAATGCTGCAGAGATTTTGTTTATGGCCAGTTTTGGGGCCAGTTTATGGCCAGATTTTGGGGGGCTTGTTCCCAACACACACACACACACACACACACACCCCTTTATCACTCTTTCCACATAGTGTATGTGTGCGTATGTACTTTACAGATCAAATTTCCTCTCCTTTTCCATGCACATGGTCAGTTTTCAATTCATTTGTGTAAAATCTCCCAGAGTGAGCCCATGATCTACCATTCTAAATTCCAAATGCTGTAAGAGATGAAAAGCCTCTGGTTGTACTTGATTCATGTGGCCAGCACTAACACTGCTCTGTGTAGAAAATGGGAACAGCCTCATAATTTGGAAATACAGCTACTAAGAACTCAATAATATGGTTTTGAGATTGATTTTTTTTTTAAAGTAGAGTTGGTTATGATGACTTACAAATACACTTTCAATATTCTTGTCACATATAGAAAGGATTACAGATAAGCCCTAAGCCTAGTCCTGTGGCCCTTTTTCCCTTCTGAATAATATTATCTTGGTAATGCAGACTTAGTGATGGTTGAAGTATTTCAGATGGATCTGTATTTATATTAGGAGACAGCAGAGCATGGTGTGTGTAACAAGGGATTTGAAGCCAGGTATATCTGCATTTAAGTGTATGCTGTGTTTTGCAATTGTTCTGTGGCCATGGCCAAATTACTTGCTGTTAATTTTCAGTTTCCTCAGTAACAAAAATAGAGGTAATAACATTAGTTGTATTGTAGATTCCTTGAGTGGGTAACAAAAAAGATAAAGATTACAACTTGTTTGGCACAATGCCTGCACATAGAAAATGCTTATTATATATTGATGTTGGTGGAATTGGCAGAGGTAGAAATGATGGTAGAGTAGTCGTTGGTAGAAGCTTTAATCTATCGGGTAAGTGAAAGGGACAAGGCAACTTTCAATAGGATTTGGCACCTGATTTGGGTATTTAACTCATAGCAGGACATGTGTCAAGTATTCTGAGCGAGATATATAACAGAATGGAAAGAAGCATTAGATCAATAAGGAATACCAGAAAATAGGTGATATACTAGCTTTTTTTATTGTTGCTATAATGCATTACCATTAGTGTAGTGGCTTATAAAACACAGATTTATTATTTTACTGTTATAGAAGTCAGAATTCTGAAATGGTCTCACTGGTCTGCATTCATTCTTGAGGCTCTGGGGAGAATCTGTTTCCTGCCATTCACAGCTGCTATAGGCTGTGCACATACCTTGGCTCATGGCCCCCTGCCAGACTCTCCTGTCTTCCTCTTTATCTTTTAAGGCCTCCTGTAATTATGTTGTGCCCACCAGATAATCCAGAATTATCTTCACATAACAAGGTCAACTGATTAGCAACCGTAATTCCATCTAGAATCTTAATTCTCCCTTTCATGTAACATAAAATGTTCAGAAATTAGGAGAATAAAGATGTGGACATCTTTGGAGGTGGTAGAGGGCATTATTCTGCCAACCACAAGTAAGTAAACTAGTTTGAAAATATTTTAGAAGTAAGATTTTATAAACTTTGTACTTAGGGCAAGAAAGCGGATAGAAATACACATGAATGAGTTACTTTGACTATTAAGGCAAAATAACTGGTTTTTCTTCTCAAGATATAGATTGATGGCTGGTTCACTCCTACCCATTAATAAGAAATTAACCATCTGCAACAGAGTCCTTTCAAAGAATTGTGTCACTTATAATCATGTGGAATAATTGAAATATTGGAACACACTAAAAGACAGATTGAATGAATAATTAGATGATGATAAAGAAAAGCAAGGTTAAACATTACTTTAAATTTTTTAATCATTGAGGACAAATATATATCTGAACAAGAGTCCAAATAAATTATTTTATCTGGAAAAGTGGCCATCCTGTTAAGTTATTTCACTACGAATTTTCAATAACAACTTGCTTTTTTGATTCTGAATGTATAAAAGCTATTTAATTTTGCCATCTGTTCTCAGAATGATTACATATAAATTAATTGTGGGTAATAATTTTTAGAATGCATTGAATGCCAAGATACTCAAAATGTTCCAAAGGGAGAATTTATTTAATTTCATTTTCCAAAGTAATAAAGCAAACTTCTTTAAAAAGTGAAATAATGATACAGTCTTTGGTACTTTAATGTAATTTTCATTTTTTTCTTTTTTCAAGATTTTGGAGGAAATCCTATCCAAAATTTTGCCCAAATTCCTCACACTGTTAGTAGGTTTTTGCTTAAGTAGGAATTCATTTATGACTTTTATCTACTCTCATGTTTGCCACCTTTTAGGACTAAAAATTAACATTGAAATAATAAATCCTAACTCTTCTAAAGTTGTCAGCATAGGTAAAAATAATGTTGCAATAGTAAGATAGAAAACAAGTCATTTGTTTATAGATAGGTATTTTTTAAAAGATGTAAATAGCTGACAGAGAAGCCTGAAGTACCTCAAGAGAAGAAACAAAACAAAATTAAACAATGACAAAAAATTTAACTAGGAATTATCAAGCAGCTGTCACATGCTTGGAACTCTCATAAATGGTTTAACAGAACAAACGAGGTTCTAGTTCTCATAGAACATAGGCTCTAGTGCATGAAAGCAGGTAATATAAAATAAATAAAAAACACAGTACTGTCAGGCACGTTGGCTCATGCCTGTAATCCCAACACTTTGGGAGGCCGAGGCAGGTGGATCACCTGAGGTCAGGAGTTTGAGACCAGCCTGGCCAACATAGTGAAACTCTGTCTCTACTAAAAATACAAAAAATCAGCTGGGCGTGGTTGTGGGTGCCTGTAATCCCAGCTACTCAGGAGGCTGAGGCAGGAGAATTCCTTGAACCTGAGAGGTGGAGGTTTCAGTGAGCTGAGATCATGCCATTGCGTTCCAGCCTGGGAAAAAAAGACCAATATTCTGTCTCAAAAAAAAAAAAAAAAAAAGGAAAAAAACTGTACTGATAAATAGCACATGGATAATTGTAATGTGTTTTTTTAAGGAGGTCAGGGAGTTCACTTTAGATTGGATGGGTTAGGAAAGTTGCTCTAGAGTTGAGAAATCAGCTGACTGATAATGACAAGAAGGATAGAAATATAAAGATTCTGAGAAACTGGTAACAGCCTCCCTACTAAGTTATATTTTTCTCTATTACAAAATTTTCTATTCTTTTATTATAAAATTTATAAATTAATATATCATTTCTTCAACATTTCTCTTACGCTTATTGTTTTATTGCTACATCATTGAACATCTAATTTTCTTATTTTTTAATTTGTGATAAATGTTTATTTAATTATAAACTATGCCTATCTTTCTGAGACTTTTCTCATAGAATAAATGTATTCAGCTTTCTATTTTTTTCTGAGATTTAAAAAGTTATTGGTATACTTGTTTAAAAAAATACCAAATTCTTGCATATTTATTTGTTCTGTTGATGTTACCTGGTTCTTTTCTCAATTTTTTACTATCTTGTCTTAAATTTCAGAAGATATAAAATGTCTCTGAAGTATTATTTTGCTCAATGCTATAATTCATATGCATCCCTTATGTATGTGTGTATGTGCCTGTATACATGAGTCTGTGCTTTTCACATCTATATTTCGAGTTGTAGGTTTTCCTCAAATGTATTCTAATCCATATATGCATACTAATGAGCCACCAAAAGCTGATTTAAAGCTTTCTGTTCAAAGGAAACATTTCTTATCTGATGGGCATCATTTCAGAATAAGTAATTATTTTTTGTTTGTTTGTTTCATCTTGTTTTTGCATGGTTCCCCTATTGGTCTTTACTGTGAGTTAATTCAAGTTCTTTAAGATCCTCTTATGCCCTGTTTGGATAATCAAAGTCTAACTTTAGATATTCTGGAAATCAGCCAGTGAAGAAAGCTATGGATTTCAGTATTCACTTGTCACACTTTTAAATGATACTCGTATTTTTTATATAACCATGTGAACCACACAACCTCTTCTTTGACTATTATTTCTGAGACCAGAACCCCTATTATTCAGTTTCTAAAGGTAATGAACTGTTGATCTTATGTGAAGCTTATGAAACCGAGATGCCACATTGCAGGGTTTTGAATAGTGTCTTAGAGAACTTGGGGAACCAGATTTTTATACTAATTTTTATACTCTCCTGGCTGTGTTGAGTGTTTCACCTTGCGTATATGTTCTGCAACATCAGGTTATATGCCTTTGGTTATTTCACACTTTTACAGTCTCCCCAATATCTGCCCCTCCTAATATCTGTATCATTTTTAGAGATCTCCACAGTATCTGGCTCTCCTAATATCTACATTGCTTCTACAGTAATGAATTATAAGTTATAGGACAAGAACTATTTAAATTTGCTATCATCAAATCTCCAAGTTTGGTCACATCTGTATTAATTCATGACTTTTCCTCTATTGCAATTAAGACTTTGTCCCTCTTCCTCCCTCAGGCCAACTTTGTGCTTGTACTCTAAATGTCAGTCTCTTCCACTTTTTTAGAACCTTAGTGTTACTTGATGCTGTCTCTTCTTTATCTTGAGAGTTTTTCAGCCTACTCTCTTCATTTCACATTACAATACCTCAATGTCACCATATACTAAAATAAAAAATTCCTTGATTCCACAAATTATTTTACACCTCTTTTTATCTGTCTTTCATTATTTTTTTTCCAAAGTGCAATCAACATTCAATCCTTTTGTTTTTTCACCTCCCAGATGAACACTGACCATAGGATTTCTTAATGTGAGTTTAATCTTCACTATCGGCAGAGTGCTCTCCTAGCAATGCCATTGTTTCTTTGAATTATATTTTTCATTTTACTGTAATCTTAGATCATCTTTCTTATTTTCTGAGAATTTGATACAGTTGTCAGGAGCTCAGCTAAGTTGGAGAGAGCTGAACTGCCAGGAGTCAGAATAGCCAATTAATATAACAAGCCAAAATCAAAGTAACAGCCAAGGCTTTAGTGACTTACTGCGATTGTATAAGCAAGACGCTAAACAGTTCTGTCTCCTTTCTGGTTCATGATGAACCCCAAGGAATAACACGTTGAGGATCAAGTGGATCAGCAAATATATGGAGGTCATCTCACTGTCAAGGGAGAATGGAACAAAAAAACTCCTGCAATTCTGTGAACCCAGAGGATGGGGAGAAATTAATGAGAAGGGCTGGGAGTGAAATACCGGGTCCGAGGGAAGAAAAAGCATCAAGGCCGCCCTCCCTCTGATAAGGGGGTTTTAGCTTCTGTTGAAGGCCCCCTATAAAAAGGCCTCTGGACGAAAGCATCTGGGCTAGGATGTACGTGTAAGGACAAAGTTGGGCACAGGGGTCCAAGTCCTTGATTGCAACTCCCTGCAGCCCACAGTGCCTTGGCTGGGCAACAACGCTGATGTGGGAAGAACAGCTTCCCCAGTGAGGACTGCTGGGTAAAAGCCTTTCCAATTTTCTATGGTCAGGCTTAAAAAGATCACATATAGGTTTCTAACAAGAGCCACACTCCTCAGTGCTTATTCATGAAATACTTGGTTTCTGAAGTTTCCATTATAACATAATTGTCTTGAGAGATTATGCTGCGTAGTCTAATGGTAAAAAGCAAGAACTCTGAAATTTGGCTGCTTGGGTTCAAAGACCAGCTCTATCTTTCATTAGCTTGTAACTCTGGGTAAATTGTATATTTCTGTGTGCCTTGGTTTCCTCATCTGTAACCTGGGGAAAATAGCCATGTAAGAATTGAATTAATTTAGTGTAGATATTTTACAATATGTTAGCGAACCTGTTATTATATTAACCTGAACACACTCCTCAGATTTTCAAACTCCTAAACTTATATTTTCAGGCTTTGCAAGGTATGAAAAGGGTGGTTTAAAGACTTTTCTTGTATTTCTTATTTGGTTTTAAACACATGTGCCATGTTAATTTAAGGAATATTTCAATTGATATCATAAAAAGTGGTTTTAAATTTAATAATACAACTTTCTTATTCCCTTATTTCATGTTTTACCCTGAGTTTTAAGAAATATTGTTTCCTTGGAAATTTCATGGAGGCATGATTTCCATGCCAGTGAGTTTGTAAGAGATAGGCTTAGACAGATTTAGGTAAATGATTAAAGGTCAGTTTGTGAATAGGATACTCTTATTTACATGTCTAAAGTTTAATGAGTTTTTCTCCATGAAGAATATTCAGAAATCTCTTTCCATTTTAATACTATGGTATTGGAGGAAACTTAGGAGTAAATGATATAGTAAACTATTTCCCCATTTGTAGAGTCTCTACCTCTGTCTTTTTACAGATACTATTCCCTCACTTCTGAAACAGGAAGGAAAACAAATATAAAAGTTATGGTGAAACATGGCTGTTGTAGACTGAATGTTTTAGACATCTCAAAATTCATACATTGAAACCTAATTCCCAATGTGACAGTATCAGGAGATGTGGCCCTTGGGAGATGATTAGGTCATGAATGGGATTGGTACCCTTATAAAATGGGACCCACCCTATTATAAGCTTCCTCACCCCGTCTGCCATGTAAGGACGCAGCAAAATTTGGCCATCTACGAATCAAGAAGTAGGCCCTCCGCAGACACAAAATTTGCCAGGATCTTGAGCTTCCCAGGCTCCAGAATCGAAAGAAATAGGTTTATGTTGTTTATAAACCACTCAGTGCATGGCAATTCGCTATAGAAGCCCATTGGACTAGGACAACTGACCAACATTTCTGGAGCAAATGAAGATGGTTTCATTTAGTTTACTTATACACTACAGCATAAATTTCTCGTATTTTAGAAAACCTTAACCTTTAAAAAGATTTTTGCACAGTATGTCTAATTTGATTCTTACCTTTATGCCTCCCCATAACCAGGGCTCCACAGACTTCTCAGGACATGCAGAACGGTCTGTGCAGTATTGTTAGAAAACAAAGGAAGAAGTAAAATGCTTCTAATACCTTAGAAGCAAGCCATAGTATATTCTTACCAAATAATTTTTCTGTTAATTATATAATTTGGTTGTACATGAAAACTTGCTAAATTATATAGATATATAAAAATTTTCTGAAAGACTTTTTATGTCTTCATAATAGCAACCTTATTACTATAAGTGCTATGTTAAGAATTATTGTGTTTTGAAAACTAGTCCAATTATTTTTCCTCTATATTATATTCCGATTTAAAAAAATTGCATTGGGAACTGAAAAGAAGAGAATAGGGGGTCTATTCCAGGAAAATATTATTCTTGGAATATGTCTGAGCAAAATCCATGGGAAAAAAAAAATATATATATATATATATATATAAGTTTAGAATGTGTATCATTAGAAGTATCATTTCTAACCTACTTTCTGTCTGTCTTTCTGTCTGTTTTTCCTAGTTGAAGATAGACTATTTTGTTTGTTGATGTAAATATGAATTTTTAAATAAAGTGATTTGAAGAATTTACTGTATTGTCTTTTAAAGTAGATTGTCATTTGAAAGTGAGCATTTTCAACAAGCATTTTGACCGAATTATAGATAGAGATATAGATAGGCAGACAAAATTCTAAAATCTTTTAACGTAATATCACCGTTTCCATTCCATCATTGATTAATATAAATAAATTCTGACTGAACAGAACTCTTGGGTATATAACCTTTTCTTGACTTTCATTTGAGTTATGTACACATGAAAGGTGTATAGCAATGATAATAAAATACTTTATTTGCATAACACCTTTGAGCTTAAAGGACACCAAATGCTTTCATAAACACAATTTCATTACTTCTAATGGAAGCAACAAATATTATCACAGAGGAAACAGAGGGAAGGTCAGAAAAGCCCCTTATCCACATTATTTCAAGATTTCTTTCATGACTTCTAAATATTATGATTTAACTTATCTCATTAATTACCCTAATGAAAGAGGAATTCGAGTATATCCTAGAATCTAAGCACATTGTTAGAGGATAAATGGGATCTTTTTTAAAAAAACATAATAGACTTAAATTGCTTGACTGTGTTGGAAATGAAGTTATTGAAAAAAAGTGTAAGAATTCAAATAGCATATTTTTCTGGGCAAAACTCATTATAGTATGTGTTTGGTGTAGTATTCACAATTAAAATAAAAAGCGAAATAAATGTTCTATGTTTATTTTCATTCTGGAAGGAAATTGAATGGTTTAAATAGATTAATATTAGCAATTAAAGATATTTTATAATATCTCAAATTTTTTCAGTGGCATTTATATACGTAGATAAAAAATGTGAAATAATAATTGTCTGTCATGTGAATTTTTTTTAACACTGGAACCACCAGGAAATAAAGTTGAAAAACTAAAATTTTAAAGCAGGTTGATAACAGGTTACTAGAAAATAAATGTTACATTCTTCTTTATTACGTTTATTTGGCTATGCCATCAATCAAAGACACTTGCATAAGGTTGTGATGATGTCACTTTCAATAACAAGCTTGACAGGAACAATCTTTATACATTGACATGACATCCAATTTAGGTACTCTGATTTTTCAGCCTGTCACTAGAAGAACTTCACATTTCAAAAATTATAGTATTCACCACAGTAAATGCTTTAGTTAAAAGTAAAAGACAACTACCTTCATGTATACTGTTTTGGCATAATCTTATTAAGTACTTATGTTTTGTCACATATGCTTTTGTGCACATACAATTTGGTGAGGCTGTATATAAAAGACTTTTGACCACTTGTGATGGTTAATATTGAGTGTCAACTTGATTGGATCGAAAGATGCAAAATGTGTTCCTTGCGGAGCTTGCAGTGAGCCAAGGTCGCCCCACTGCACTCCAGCCTGGGCGACAGAGAAAGACTCTATCTCAAAAAAAAAAAAAAAAAAAAAAAAGTGTGTTCCTTGGTGTGTCTGTGAGGGTGTTGCCAAAGGAGATTAACATTTGAATCATTGGACTGGGAGAGGCAGACCCACCCTCCACCCAGGTGGACACCACCTAATCAGCTGCTAGTGTGGCTAGAATAAAGCAGGCAGAAGAACGTGGAAGGATTAATCTTGCTGTCTTCTGGCTTTCATCTTTCTTCTGTGCTAGATGCTTCCTGCCCCTGAACAACAAACTCTAAGTTCTTCAGCTTTTGGACTATTGGACTTACACCAGTGGTTTTCCAGGGCCTCTGAGGGTTTTGGCTAAGACTGAAGACTGCACTGTTGGCTTCCCTACTTTTGAGGTTTTGGGACTCGGACTGATCCACCACTGGCTTCCTTGCTCCTCAACTTGCAGAGGACCTATCGTGGGACCTTACCTTGTGATCATGTCAGTCAATTCTCCTTAATAAACTCCCTTTCAGATATACATATAACCTATTAGTTCTGTCCTTCTAGAGAACCCTGACTGATACACCACTCAATAGACAAGCAGAACATAGCAAACAGAACAAAGTCTCAAAAACATAATCATCATATCCTTGGTAAAATAAAAAATTAATTCAAAATGGCCAGAAAAAAATGAGAAATTGGATCTGCTAAATCTATGATACTGCTAGAGAATCCATTATTAAATAATACATAGTTTATATATTATTCTTCCTAACTGAAATTTGTTCCTCTCTTTGATTTCTTTCTTTTATTTTTCCCGTTACAATTTACATTTCTAGGTTTTGTTTTACATTTTTAGTATTTTCATTTATTTAATTTGATTTTTTTCTATATAGAATCATAAACTTTTCATGTGAAATATGCTATGTGAATCCTGTAGGTATACATAAATACTAGCTTTTCAAGGTAATTTGTTAGAGTGTATTTCACACACTGGGAAATATCCAGACTTGTACATTTAATGGCAGCATTAAATGCTTCTGTATGCCACTTAATGAAACTACATTTCAATATGTATGTAAAATGAAGGGTAGAGACCCCACAACATCCTCTGCTGCAAGTCATGTACAATATCCAAAAATTAGTTCCATGAATAATTATTAAAAGTTTACTTTGATTTCCATTTCTCTAATAACCAGTAATGATGAGCTTTTTTTCATATGTTTATTGGCTGCTGTTGCTTAGGTTTTCTTCTACGGTTTTTATGGTTTGGAGTTTTACATTTAAGTCTTTACTCCATCTTGAGTTAATTTTTGTATAAGGTGTGAGGAAGGGGTCCAGTCTTAGTTTTCTGCATATGGCTAACCAGTTTTCCCAGTGCCATTTATTAAATAGGGAATCATTTCCCCATTGTTTATTCTTGTCAGGCTTGTTGAAGATCAGATGGTTGTAGATGTGTGGTGTTATTTCTGAGGTCTCTGTTCTGTTCCATTTATCTACATGTCTGTTTTGGTACCAGTACCATGCTGTTTTGGTTACTGTAGCATTTTTTTAACAGTGAATTCCAGAAAAGGAGTTAGGTTTATTATTGGAGGTTAGTAGTCTTAATTGGATACCCTCTGTATTTTTTGATAAGTTCTTATTTTAAGTGACAATGTAACAGGATCTGGGATGTAATGTGAGGTCCTTGTCAAAATAGAAAGCATGTATCATAGGTTTCTAAATAGTCATGCAGAGCAGCTAAGATATGCAAGAAACTTGCCCAGCAACAACTATGTAATTTTTGCTAACCATATGGTATTCTTTCTCCAATTGCCCTTCATATTTTGTATTCCAAATGATTAGCTAATAGTTTATAATTGTTTATGTTAAGTATTCATTTCTTGGTCTAAAAATCTTAGTAACTTAGAATTTGATAATGTTACCCGGGGGAGAACAAAAAAGAAATATATATTAATTTTCTCTTTGCTTTATGTCTGTTTTAAATAATTTTTGAATGCAAAATCTGCCCTTGATGATTAGTTGCTTTGTGTTAAGAGTGCTTTAATGGTCTTTTATTAAGCTTTATTAAAAAATGGTCTTTTGGACTCTTTAATAAATTTTTTTTCTGATTTCCTAGTGAGGTCTTCCCATGTAGCCAATCATTTTCCAAAAGGCCTGATTTAGTAGTCACCCACTTCTCTGAATAATTATTCAATTTAGCCAGGTGCAGTGGCTCACGCCTGTAATCCCAGCACTTTGGGAGGCCGAGGCATGTGGATCACCTGAGGTCAGCAGTTCGAGACCAGGCTGGCCAACATGGCAAAATCCTGTCTCTACTAAAATACAAAAATTAGCCGGGTGTGGTAGTGCTCGCCTGTAGTCTCAGCTTCTGAGGAGGCTGAGGCAGAAGAACCATTTGAAGCTGGGAGGCAGAGCTTGCAGTAGTGAGCCAAGATCGTACCACTGCACTCCAGACTGGGTGACAGAGCAAGACTCTGTCTGAAATAAAAAAATAAAAAAATAAAATCAGTTTACATGTGTGTGTTTTATATGAGCTTTGTAGAAAAAAATTAAATAACATTTATTTCTGACAGCCTTTTATACTCGATGATTCAAAAATAAAAGAAAAAATTATGAATTTAGTTTACATTAGTTTATAGCAAGCCATGTAGTATTACATTGTTAATATTTCACTTCTCCAGTCCCTTTACATAAGAGACGTGCTGAAATAGCTGGGTCATGACTTTAAATAATAAAGAAGATTTCGCTATTGGATGGTGCCAATTTCGGTAAGACAAATTGGTGAAATTGGAGGATTTACTTGTGGTCAGCTTTTGTTTTTTATTTATACTGATTCTGTATTCTCATTTTTGATGTTTGGTTCCTATTAAAGGTCACTAATAATTTTATCTTTTGATCTTTTGTGGAAATAATTGAAGAACAACCAAATAAGAACAGACAAAAGCTATTTTTGAAAGTTTGTCATAGCAAGAGAGTCATTACCCTCATCTGCACTTTGGCAGAGACCCAAAGATAGACAAAAGAGTGGAAAAGCTTTATAGTGGAAAAACGGAAAGCTTCAAGCGTGCCCTGATTGGAGGCTGTTAGCGTGGGGGAGCTGTAGGCAGTCTAATTAGAAGCAGGGCATCCCATGTGATTGATCAGGAGTGTATATTTGGCTTCCTCTGTCCTGTCTGATATTTGAAGTAGAGACAAAAATTTGGGAAGCTGTCAGTTATTAATCAATTCCTAGAAATTGTAGGCTTATTGTTACAGGGGTTATTGTTTCTTTTCCTAAAATATTTGCTAGAGATAGTTGTTTTACTTCCTGAAAGTTTAACTAGTGGATATTAAATAGTTCAGCTTAGTAGACAATAGTTTGCCTTTCCGGGCTGGTTATTCTAGATGACAAGTTGATTTCTTGGGCTGCAGATTTGTGAGTCAAATTTCTATGTTTTATATATGGCCATTGTCCATTTGTTTATCTAGTCTCAGTTTTCATAGGTAAACTTTAGACATTATTACCTAAAAGTTTATATTAATTCTGGGTTGATGAGCAAAGTAATGGTTATAGATAAGTGTACCTTTTTTAATCTGCTTATTATTATTATTATACTTTAAGTTCAGGGATACATGTGCAGAACGTGCAGGTTTGTTACATAGGTATACACGTGCCATGGTGGTTTGCTGCACCCATCAACCCGTCATCTACATTAGGTATTTCTCCTAATGCTATTCCTCCCATAACTCCCCACCCCCTGACAGGCCCTAGTGTGTGATGTTCCCCTCCCTGTGTCCATGTGTTCTCATTGTTCAACTCACACCTATGAGTACACCAAGGGTTAATTAAGAAAATAGCGTTGATCTAAAATGCATTTGCTCTCTTTTTGTGTTTGTCATATATTATAGAAATATTTGTTATCACTTGAATACCTATTGTCAAACTCCTGTTTTTCAAGACAAGACTTTTAAAAAACAGTCTAACTCATTTGGATTGGATTTGCAAGAAAAAAAATGGCCTTTTTACTTTGGGAAATTTCTAGTCACTTCAGCTGATTGTCTGTAAAGGGAAGGTAGCATTCATTGATGAATAACCATGTTTACCTTAGATTATGGTCTTTTATTCCCGAGGGTGATGTTTAAACTTCTTCAAATTCTGAGGAGAATGAAATGCATTCATAAAAATATTTTTGCCATTTATTGAATTTCTTTTATATACTAGACAATGTCCTACCTTTATATATATTTTTTTCAATGGCATCTCTAATGAGCAGTATAGATATACTTAAGAAAATGAGACTCAGGGAGTCCCTACATTCTGGCAGCTAGGGAGAGAGAATTCAAAGTCCTAACTTCATTATGCTTTACAGTTCCTCAATGATGTAGTTTTATTTTGTCTACAAATTATATGTCTCTTAAAGTGAAACTATAAATTACATACAACATTGAATGTGAGAGGAACAGAAACTACACTGATCTGGAATAAAGTCTGATCCTTTTTTAAGTCCCTGAACCGCTAATGCCACAACTACTCGCTAATGTAGAATCATTTGGGAGAATAACTTGGACTTAAAATAATGTTAGAAAAATATCATTAAAGAAACAACATAGGAAGTTAAAATAGAAAAGCATGCTTAATTTTTGCAACCCATTATCATAGTTTAATAAAATTTAAGCATTTAAAAAAAATAAGTAACAGAGAAAAATTAGAAACAGCCTAAATATACATATTAGGGGAGTAATTCAATAAGGATTATCCATCCATACATTGGATCATCAGGTGTTAATTGAACATTATGTTTTAATTTGTGATATTTAGCAGGGATTTATTAAATAAGACCTGTGAGTGTTTTTGATAAACAAGATAAATAATTTTTAACTCTACCTGCATATTTAAATATTGATTGTTTTATGGTAGCAATATGTAGAATATTGCAGTAATATATTTACCTGATTTTCAGTTGCAAATATAAATAATTTCCATTTTTTTCACTCAATACTCAAGATAAAATGAATGTTCCTCCTTTCAGCTTTGTCACGATTGAGCATTTGTAATTGTTTAGAACATAACACCTGAATTGAACCGTTGTGTTCTGGCAGTAGGCAATGTCAGTAGCCCAAGTAAAAAATAGTGTCAGTTGGCATTTTTGTCTTTGTCATCACTCTTGTATGGCAGATGAGTGTTCAACAAGAAGCTCAGCCTACTAGCCTGACAAATGACATATTCATTTCTATCTAGAAATGTTTTGCCATCATGCTTTTATATAAAATACATACAATAACATCATCATTTAAAATGTCTTTAAGTTTTGCATCATCTATTTGCATTTGCTTTGTTTTCACTTTGAATTCAAAATACATACGGTTATTTTTCTTAGATACTCTCATATAGCACATTATACATAACTAAAATTTTCACAGAATCATTCAGATTGTATGAAAAGGTGCATTTTAACATTTAACTTTTGTCACTGAATCCTATCTATAAAGAATATTATAATTCCATTTATACTTTGCATGTTCCCCTGTTATATTTTACCATTAAAAATTAAAGTTTATAAGACAACCTTCTAAACAATAATATAAAATGAAATAATTTTAAACTTCTCGTTTAATATTATATAAATAATCTATAGCAATGATTTCACAGTTTGACCAATAGATTCTCCAGAGACTCCTCAAATCCTGCAGACTAGATTTAAGTTGATCATAATTACACCATATTGACAATGGGTTGATATTTATTTGGGTTTTGCTTTCTTCTAAAATGGGTTTAGTACTTCAAATTATAATCTACCGTTAAAGAAAAAAATGACCATGGTAATAATGTTACCACACACAATTAGGGAAAAGTTTCCAGGTTTCTGAGAATGCTTTGTGTTTTTCTTTATTTTTGAGAGAAATAGAAGCCCATTTAGGCCCTCTTGTCACCTTGTTCTCTACATTTCAGATGTTTGGGAGACATTCAGTTTCACATACTGTCTTCAGAAAATGTGTTTCAGAAAAAAAATTATAACTAAAAGTATGTCACTCAACACATCATCTTGTAATATATTTACTTACGCCTTATCTCCTGTTAGAACAAGTGTCTCAAAGACAATATCTATGTCCTGCACATCTTTTATTTTCTCTGGCTCAGAGCCTATAATAATTAGATAAGTTCTTTTTACTGAATATTTAGATATATCTAAGTATCTGTTCTTTTGATCTCATTGTATTATGGGAGAACTTTCCAACACTACAGTCACTTGATCTTTTTCCTACTTTAAGACCTGCTTTTCCTCCATACTCTTATAGGAACTCTTTGCCTATTTTAATTCTAAATTCTGGTGTTCCTCCAGGGTTCTGTTCTCCAAGCTGTCTGTATATGATGATTCCCTTAACTATATTCCCAGCCCCAGCATACCCAGAATACTCTGTTCAAAGTAATACACACACACACACACACACACACATATGCGTGCACGCATGCATGCACACACAAGCACATGTACACGTGCACACACAATCACACATATATACTCCAATTGGGTTCTTATAGGCACCTTATTTATTTAATTATTTATTTAATCAAGAAGAGCTGTTAAGCGCCTACCTCAAGATAGCATGAAAATCATCACTCAAAATTAACAAGAATAAGCCAAAACAAAGTTTTTTATTACTCCTACTCCTACCCACAACATTTTTTTTTCTTTTTAAAAGTCTTCCCTATTTACATAAATTATTATACCATTCATACCTTGAACACATTTTTAAATAACTTTTTTACTGTGGTTATATACATACAACATAATATTTACCATTTTAACAGTTTCAAGTGTTCAGTTCAGTGGTATCAAAGACATCCGTAATGTTGTGCAACCATCACCACTATCCGTCTCTGTAACTTTTCATCTTGTAAAACTAAAACTCTGTCTTCATTAAGCAATAACTTCTCATGCCCCTCTCCTGTTCTACCCTTGCCTTTGGCAACCATCATTCTAATTTCCGTCTCTATGATTTTGACTACGCTATCTCACACAAGTGGAATTATATAGTATTTGTCTTCTTGTGACTGGCTTATACTACTTAGCATAATGATCTCAATGTTTATCTTTGTTGTTGAATATGTTAGAATTGCCTTCCTTTTTAAGATTGAATACTATTTCATTGTATTTATAGTTCATACTTTGTTATGCAATCATCTGTCAACAGACACGAGCTGCTTCCACATTTTAGCTATTGTAAGTAATACTGCTGTGAACATTGGTTGTACAAATAACTCCTCAAGACCTTGCTTTCAATTCTTTTGGGAATATGCACAGAAGTGAAACTACTGGATCATAGACCACACTATTTCTGATATATGCTCAGGCCTGAATTATTCTCTGTTTCTTTGGTAGTTTCATACTGTCTGGGACTATAATGCTTTTGTAATCTATGATCACTCCAATTGTAGTCTCCAAACTAATATCTCTACCTCCACTCTTGTTTTCCAGGTCTCTTTACATAGAGCAATCATAGTAAGATTTTTAAAGCATAAAATAGTAAATTAATTCCATCCTGTCAAAAAAGACAGATGGCAATTAAAACAATCCCAAATTTCTCATAATCTTCTACAATGCAGGTATGAAAATATTTGGCTTCTTAATTTTACATGACCAAATATGTGTATATATATTCCTTGCCCAACATACAATTTCCTGTATCTCCTAAAAATACAAACAATACAAATATCTTCCAGGACATTTGCGACTTTTAAAAAAATTTATGGTATTTATCTGTTTATTTGTTTTCATATTGGAAAGTCTCTCAAATGTTCATATGCCTGACATTTCTCTTCATTTAAATGCCATCTCATATGTCCCTTTTTCATTATGGATTTCTCTCATGATCCTAGGCAGGGGACTCATCTAGTCACTTTCACATTATGCCTAATCATATTACATTTTCTTTTTGTTCTTATCACTATATGAAGTTATCCAATTCGTTTGTTTGTTTATAGTAGATTAGAGAGAGAAGGTTTGTTTATGGCAAATTTAAGTCATGAAATACCCACCACCTTCTTGTGTCTCCTGTATCACAAAGCCAAGCAGGACAGTACAGTGTCTTTACCTGTTAACTACAACCCCTGGCCTCATGCTCGGGGACTAGGGATTTTATAGTGACTTCAAGATTCAGACATAAAGCACCAAGATGATGTAAACTTGGTATCCTGGGGTGATAGTGGACCCCACACCGTAGCATTACAACAGATTTTTGTTAACCAAAGGCCTTTCGGATTTCCACATGACTGTGAATGTCGGTGTGAATAAATGCCAATGAGCATGAGATTAGATAAATGGAAGAACAGAGCCCAAAATGGAAGGAGACAGAGGCAGCATCCTAAATTGACTGAGTTACCATAAGTGACTGGGAAAGGAAAAAATATCTGGAAATGACTGAGATATATTTGAATTGATTATGTAATAGTATCAACTATAGAAACAAGCTTGAATTTCCAGAACTAAGTCTAAATTCATTATAAACAAATAAACTTCCAGTTTGATAGCACAGCAAAATAATTAAAATACAAGGTCACTAACTAAGAAGACATGTACCTTTAAAAGCAGCAGAGTCTATTGGTCCTTGATCCAGGTGATACTGAAGCACATGGGTCACTGTTAGGAGTTTCTAATAGAATAAAACTGAGTACAAATATTTTTACAAGAACAAAACATGTAAACAATTGACTAAGGTTTTTCATCTTATTAGAATCTTTCTTGATCACATGAGATAGTCACAAATCATGACCAACCAGGCTACACTAAGAAAAAATTGCTTCTGTTATATTAAATTATAAGTGAAAAACTCTTCCAAACAAATACTATGATATTTGTATTGAATATTTCCTTGGTTCTTTAACATTTAATTCAAATGGAAGGTTAATTTCCAATATGCAATTGGCAAAAGAAAAATATGCAGGAACCGTATCAAATTATATGTGCAACTATGAGCAGAGACAGAATACATATGTAAAAAAGGTTTAAATAAGTTTAGGCTTTAGCAGGTATAATCACTGAAGAAAAAGAAAACTAAAAATATTTTGAGGGAAAGAGAGTTTATGTTAGCTTATAGTGTTCTCTCTTTTCTTCCTTTCTTTCCTATAGCATTTTAGACAAATGGAAGGCTTAGAATGAAGGTTGAGCAAGTCGATGTTTGTGTTAGCTGAAGAAGAGTACAAAGCAGAGTGAGAGGAGGAGGTAACCAGGGGGTATCTCAATATGAACCTTGCCATTAACTTAAATGAACAGTCCAGAACCTTTATCACACTCATAATTCACTTTCACATGGGATATATTTAGTTGTCTCTCCTGGAGAAATGATATTGCACCATACAAGATTAATATAGCTTGGGCCCTGGTGGCCATTATGTTGCCACAGGTTTATGGTTTTTCTACAGTATTTTGATTTATGATACCCTTCCTTTTAATAGAGGTTCATTATTTGTACATTAAGGTTGTAACTTACTCCATCATAGGGGGACTTCTATTAATCAGGGATCCTATATAGTTCAGGTTGACATTACTGTCCTTTTTGACAGTATTGCTCAAGCTGAGTCATTTCTTAAATGTGCAGGCCCTTTGTGGCTTAAGATTCACTTCAGCAGCTGGGGAAACATTTTCATTCTGATGCAAAATGACTCTTATGTGTCATTTCACATGTCATTTAATCTAGGTGATAGATGCTTCAATTTAACTAACTCAGCATTATCTATTTATTTTGATTTTATGAGCTCTCCTTTAAATAATTCAAAAATACAAAGCTACGTTCTATCCCAGGCTTAGCATGTCACTTGTTAAGGAAGTAAATAGGCATAAACAGAATAATACTATTCTTTTGCCTTTAGCTCATAGTACTGAAAATCTCTTTTCCACAGATGTTATTTTATCAGAGAGAGAGAGAAAGAGAGGTGTGTTTAAGGTTAGATTCAATATTTATAAGCTTTTTAAAGTTCTGAAATTCCACACACTTTTAATTCATTGTAGGTTTGTAGATATTACATTTCTATGTAACTTTATATATTTTGTTTCAGAACTCCATATTTCAAAGAGAAAAGAACAATTCTGATGAGATTTATTTGCTAAGGAATATTAATAGTGAATTTTTGATGAAATAATACCACTGTGCAAACTCTACTTAGTGATTTGAGATTTAGGGAGACTTTATTTGAAGTTTGAATTTACATAATAAGTTCAGGGAATATAATGCTTCATGTCAATATATGAAGGGTAAAATGATAACTAATAAGATGTCTTGGTTCAAGATATATATTAGCAATACATATTTACCATGCAAAATATTTAAGTCCTCATGCTAGAATAGGTATATAGAATTTTCCAGAGGCTGGACAGGCAAATACAGATTAAAATTATGTAATATTTAACATATTAAGGGTAACCACAACCATAAGGAATTGAAAAGTTGACTTTTGGAGTCTTTTTAATTTTGTATTGTTTCCTAATTACTGCTTAAAGTCTGAGCACAGCTGCCATTCAAAAGTCTTGCTTTTACTATTTTATTTTACATTTGAAAAATAGAATATATTTTTACTTATAAGTGGGGGCTAAAAAATGTGTACACATGAACATAGAGTATGAAATATAGACCCTGGAGACTTAGAAGGTGGGAGGTGGAGGAGAGGGGCAGATGATGATCTAATGGGTACAGTGTACCTTATTCAGATGATGGGCACACTAAAGTTCTAGAGCCTGTTGGCTACATTAGAATTATGCAGTAAAAGGAGGAGACACAAACATTCGGAAAGAAATATTGCCAATTTTGGTTACCTAGGTTAAAGTCAATAAATAGAGCTGATAATTAAATATTACTAAGTACTTGAAAATATCTATTACCTAAGAGGAGATGTAGCAGAAACAAATATCAAAGGATTTATATGACCTAGATTTTGAAATTATTATGATCAGATTACAGAAAAATGAGATGTTAAAAATGGACAATAAGAAAGATTATAAAAATTATGTGTGGACTTTTAACAGTTAAATACAGAGCATATTAGAAGTAGTTTAAGAGAGAATCAGTAAGATGTAAGCTGAAGTATATGGAAACTATGCTTATGGCAAAAAGGAGATATTATAAAGAGGAATATAAAATATTAATAGATTTAGAGAACGAAATAAAATTGAAAACACCTTTAATTAGAGTCTCACAGGAAAAGAAGAGATGGAGTAAAGAATAGGCAAATTCTCAAAGAAAGTGCTTGCTAATTTTCTGGAACTAGTGAAAAACACAATTCTACATATTGCAAATCACAATATATATAAAGACAAATGAATAAGAATAAATCTACATTCACTCCATTAATTGTATATTATAGTGTAGCAAAGATTAAAAAGACATTGAAAACAACTAGGGAACTATTCCGTGCTCTAGGATGCTTGGGGATATAGATCAAATCAAGAGACATTTTCCAAATATACAGAGTAGCATCACCAGTAGTGATCCAAAAGAACATTTTGCTATGTATATGAACTTTACAAATATAAGATTCACTTCAGCAACAAAATAATAATTTCATCTTTATGCAAAATGACTTGTGTATATTTTAATGTCAATTTGCATGGTTAACCTATTATAAGTGACTCATCAAGTAATTTGAAAAATCAGGATAGAGAATACTTTTGTATTTTTGTTGTATTTAAAGCAAAATCCTACATAATTTAGTTTAATGGGTGATTGAATTAGGCTGAAACTCCAAAGTGAGGCATATAAAGGGAAAAAAGACTAAGAAAAGTCAAAGGAGTCTGTACATAGGAAAATATCAAGCAGGTTTAATATATTTGTAATATAAGATGTAGAAGAAAGCATAAGGCAAAAAAATAACTTTTTATTTCCCCTTGAAATTTTATAAAAACTATACATTTGTTTATTTTAAAAAATTATCTTTTTTTGAGACAGAGTCTCACTCTTTCACACAGGTGGGAGTGCGGTGGCACAAACACAGCTCAGTGCAGCTGCAACCTCCTGGGCTCAAGCAATCTTCCTGCCTCAGCCTCCCAAGTAGATGGAGCCACAGGTGTACGCCACACTCAGCTAAGTTTTAAATTTTTTGTAGACAAGAGGTCTTACCATGTTGCCCAGGCTGCTCTTGAACTCCTAGGCTCAAGCGAACCTCCTACCTCAGCCTCCCATAGTGCTAGAATTACAGGTGTCATCCACTGCACCTGGTCAAAACTAGAAATTTAGAGATACCTAAAGCTCAATTAAGCCTCCAAAAAAAACAAATGTCAGGCGTTTCTCCAATGTTTCCTTCTAGTAGTTTTCTCCAAGTTTTACATTTAAGTCTTCAGTTTTGAACTGATTTTTGGGTATGGTGAATGAATGATGGAATCTAGTTTCATTCTTCTGCGTATGTGTATAGCAGACACACCTATCAGCAACAACTTAAGAATACCCTGAGAAAGGCCCTATGACCTAAGAAGAGCTCTGAGTTGAGGACCCCAAGAATAGCCAACCTGGGGATAATCATCATTTATGAAGGACATCCAAAGCCCTGGCCCATTCCTTGGAATGCAGGCTGTACAGGGGATTGGGGCCCTTTGTTTTGAGTTCAGTGGATTGCTAGGAGGAGGGTACTAAATAAAATTTGCTAAATAAACTGCATACTTTTTACAAAAAGTAGTGGTTCTCCTGTCAAGCCCACCAGCACTGGACTGCTCCAAAATGTAAATTTTCAATAAAACCTATGTCTCATTCACTTGCTCTAGGTCTCTTCTTCAAACTCTCAGACTCAGTGCCATCCCTGTTGGAGTCAATAGAGGTCCAGCACAACAATAACGATATCCGGGTTTCCCAGCACCATTTATTGAAGAGACTATCCATTCCCCAAGATGTTCTTGGTATGTTTGCTGAAAACAAATTGGGTATAAATGTGTGAATTTATTTCTAGGGTCTCTATTTTCTTCCGTTAATCTACATGCCTTTTTTAATGAGAGTACCATGCTGTTTTCATTACTATTGCTTTGTAGTATATTTTGAAGTTAGATAGTGTGATGTCTCCAGCTTTGTAATTTTTGCTCAGGATTGCTTTGGCTATTTGAGGCCTTTGTAGCTCCATATAAATATTAGGATTTATTTTTCTATTTCTGTGAAGAATGTCCATTTTTTGATAGAGTTTCCATTAAATCTGTAGATCACTTTGGGTAGTATGGACATTTTAACAATATTAATTCTTCCAATCAGTGAAAATGGATATCTTTCTCTTTTTTGTGTGTTTTCTTAAATTTCTTTCATCAGTATTTTACAGTTTTTCTTGTAGACATCTTTCGCTTCTTTGGTTAAATTGATTAGTAAGCATTTTATTTTTTGTACCTATTGAAATGGGATTGCTTTCTTGATTTCTTTATCAGATTGGTTGCTGTTGACATACTAGTGATTTTTGCATGTTAATTTGGAATCCTGCAACTGTACTGAATTTGCTTATCATTTCTAACACTTTTTTGGTGAACTCTTTAGGATTTTCTGAATAGAATCTCATGTATTCTGCAAACAAGGGCAATTTGACTTCTTGTTTAATTTGGATGTTCTTTTTTTTTTTCTTTTGTCTAATTGCTCTGGCTACGATTTCCAATAACATATTGACTAAAAGTTGGTGAAGTGAACATCTTTGTCTTGTTCCAAATATTAGAGAAGAGGCTTTCATTTTTTTCCCCATTTTGTATGATATCAGCTATGGGTTTGTCATAGATGGCCTGTATTGTTTTGAGGTATATTTCTTCTGTACCAGTTTGTTGAGAAGTTTTATGATAAAAAATGTTAAATTTTATCAAATGCTTTTAAAATATCTATTGGAATAATTGTATATTTTCTGTTTGGGCAAACTTTTTTTGAGTAAGACCTCAAAAGCATAGGCAAAAGAGCAAAATTTGACAAATGCTATTATATCAACCTAAAAAGCTTCTGTACAGCAAAGGAAACAATAGAGTGCAGCAACTACCGACAGAGAGGGAGAAAATATTCTTAAGTTATTCATCTCTCAAGGGATTAATAAACAGAATATATGACAGTCAAACAACTCAATAGCAATACAAATACAAATAATCAAGTTTAAAATAAGCAAAATACTAGAATAGACATTTCTCAAAAGAAGACATACAAATGGCCAACAGGTATATGAAAATATGTTGAACATGACTAATCATCAGGCAAATGCATATCACAACCACAAGGAGATATTATCTCACCCCAGTTAAAAATGAATATTGTCAAATACACAGAAAATAACAGATGCCAATAGGGATGGGGGAAAAAGAGGGAGAAAGGAATACTCATAGACTCTTCTTGGGAATGCAAATTAGTACAGCAACTACGAAAAACAGTAACAAGATTCTTCAAAAAACTAAAAATAGAATCGCCATAAGATCTAGTAATTTCACTGCTGGATATATATTCAAAACAAAAGAAATTAGTATATTGAAGATATATCTGCGTTCTCATGTTTACTGCAGCATTATTCACAATAATCAAGATATGGAATCAAATTTAATGTCCTTCAATGGATGAGTGGATAAAGAAAATATGGTATGTGTACACACTGGGATATTATTCAACCATAAAAAGTGAAATTCTGTGATTTACAGCAACATGTATAGAATCGGAGGTCATGTTAAGTGAAATAAGCCAGGCTCAGAAAGACAAACACGACATGCTTTTACTTATATTTAAAGCTAAAAAGTGGATCTCACAAAATTACTGAGTGAAATGGTGGTTACCAGAGACTGGGAAGAGAGTGTAGAGGGAGAAATGAGAAGAGGTTGGTTAATGAGTATAAAAATACAAGTAGATGGAATATGTTCTAGTGTTTGATAGTACAATAGGGTGACTATAGTTAACAAGAATGTACAGTATTTCAAAATAGCTAGTGGAGAAGATTAGCAATGTTCCAAACACAAAGACATCATTTGAGGTGATGGATATTCTGCTTACCATAATATGATCATTACATATCATTTGTGTACATAAAAATATTACCTATACCCCATTGTGTTAGTATGTTTTGCATTGCTATAAAGGAATACCTGAGGCTGGATAGTTTATACAGAAAGAGGTCATTTGGCTTATGGCTCTGCAGGTTGTACAAGAAGCATGGTGCCGGCATCTGCTCAGCTTCTGGTGAGGCCTCAGGAAGCATTATTCACGGAGAAAGGCAAGGGGGAGTCAGTGTGTCACATGGTGAGAGAGAGCAAGAGAGAGAGAAAGAGGGGCCAGACTTTTTAACAATCAGATCTCATGCTAACTAATAGAGCAAGAGATCATTATTACTACAGGGACAGCACAAAGCCATTAATGAGGAATCTAACCTCATCACCCAAACACCTCCCCATCTCCAATGTTGGGAATCAATTTTCAACATGAGATTTGGAGGACAAATATCCAAACGATATCATCCATAAATAGGTATTAGTATTAATAAAAAGTAAAGTAAATAAATATAATTTGTTTTTTAAAAATAGAAGAAAATAAACCTAATGCCAGGAATTTTACAATCATCTTTCTGAAAGACATGTGATAAACACAATTTTTTCAAAGATGCTTCAGAAAATAATAGAACACTGCATATAGGGGAATGAATATAATAATGACAACAGATTTATTAGAAATAGTACATGCAAAAAACATTGGAGAATATTTTTTAAATGCTGGAAAAAGAACTATCAAACTAGAATTCTATATCATGTATGTGTTTATATGTGTGTGTGTAAAAATATTTGTATGCAATGTAGGTAAACAAGTGAGGTAAAGACAGTTTTAGAGAAAAGAAAAGCTAAGAGAATTTACTACCAGCATACCTACAGTACGAGAAAAAGTAAAGGAAATTCTACAGGCAGAAATTAAATAATTAGGTGGAAACTTGAAACCTTATAATGGAATGAATACTGCACTAAATTTTATATATATATATATATATATATATATACACACACACACACACATACATACATATAATTTGTATTTTTTTATTTTTAAAATAATTTTTTTCTGTCAGCATAGTAATACCATTTCATGTATTTATAATACATGATAACAATAGCAAACAGGAAAAAATGAGAGGAAAGAATATGAAAGGATGTGGTGGAAAAGTGTTTTCATTAGGTGAGTGCTATTTTGCTTCTTGGGAATAGATTTTAAATATTAAAAATACATATTGGAAAATCAAGCACTATAGCTAATAAGAGAGTAATTATAAAACAGTACATTTTAAAAAGCTAACTTATTCCCAAATGAATTAGGAATGGCAGGGGAAATGAACAATTAATACTGGGACAAATAGAAAATAAATAGCAAGATGCTATATTAAAATCAATACTATCAATAATTACGTTAAATGTAAGTGGGCTAAATACTTCAATTTAAAGGTCAATATTATCAGAATGGGTAAAAGAAACTAGATCCAAATACATGCTATTTGCAAGGAAAAGACCATTTAAAGGCAAAATTAATATTATAGTGAAAGATTCAAAAAGATGGGTGATAGGAACACTAATTTTTAAAAAACTGGTATAGTTATATTATTATCAAAATAGGCTACCAATAAAATAATAATGTCCAGATAAAGGGAGATATTTTATTATTATAAAATGGCTACTTGATTATGAAATTATGTTTTTCAATTGTCTACATAGTAATAGACTTTTGAAATATGCAGTTAAAATTTCAAAGAAATTGAAGGAGAAATCACGATAGAGACTTTGGAACACTAAATTTAACAAAAACAGCGTGGTTACGAGTCAACTGGCACTCACATACATTGCTGGTGGGAAAGTAAAATGTTACAGCCACTTTGGAAAGTAATATGTTTGTCTCCTGTAAATGTAATTAAACAACATTTTACTAAGCTATTTCACTTCTATAGGTATCAATCCAAGAGAAATGACAATCTTTGTCCACACAAATATTTTATGTCAAATATTTATAGCAATATTATTCATGATATCCCCAAATCAGTAATAATAAAGTAATTATTAACTGAAAAATTGATAAACAATTTGTGGATACGCAATGAGATACTGCTAAACAAGTAAAAAGAGGGAGAAGGAGGGAGAGGGACAAGGGTTGGAAAACTAACTATTGGATGCTATGCTTACTACCTGGTAACTGGATCAGTCGTATCCCAAACTTCAGCATCACACAGTATACCCATATAAGAAATCTGCACATGGATCCCCTGAATCTAAAATAGAGGTTGAAATTAATTTAAAAAAATAAAAATAAGCAAATTACTTATATATGCATCAACATAGATGAATGCAGAAACTTTATACTAAGTAAAATAAGACATGTACAAAACAGATAAGCACAAACAAAAACTGTTTATATGTATGATGATTCCATTTGTAAGACATTTTGCAGAAGACAAAACTAAAAATAAGAGTGACTTAGCGGTTGCAACTGGTTAAAGGTGGAGGCAAGGTTGGACTGGTTGCAAACAACATAAGAAAATGTATTTTACTGACGGAAATTTGTTATATTTACATGGGGCGATGGTTATATGATTGCATACATTTACCAGAATATATTGACATCTCTACCTTTAAAAAGTCCATGGACGTCTGTGTAAATTATACCCCCAAAAATCTGGCCCCCCAAAATTAAACATTTTTGTAAGACTAATATTCTTTTTACTACTTCTTTTTCTGGGCTGTAATTTTGTGGGTTTTTCTTTCATTTTTTAATTTTTAATTATTATGGGTACCTAATAGTTGTATATATTTGTGGGGTATATGTGACGTTTTGAAACAAGCATACAATGGGTAATGATCAAATCAGGGTAATTGGAGTAACCATCACCTCAAGCATTTAACATTTATTTTTGTTGGCACAATTCCAAATCTCCTCTAGCTATTTTGAAATATACCATAATTCTTGTTAACTATAGTTGCCCAATTTTGCTACCAAACACTAAATCACATTTATTCTATCTAACTGTATTTTTGTACTTGTTGGTTTTGGCATGTACTTATAGTAGTCCTTGCTTTAGGCCCACCTGATAAGCTAACTATGAGAAAAATTAGAGGATAATCCTTTGTCTTTATAGATATCATTATGTCATTCGTATAATAGCAAACATCATGCATTTAATATCTTTAAATATGATTCTTGCTTAAGAGTTATAGTCTTTTCAACATTTGATTAATATGATGCAATTTGCGGTTTGTATTAATATTATATTAAATGTAGAATGCTAAAACATTGAAGTAAAATAGCATTTCTAATATTTGCTACATATACATTAACATCTTCTCAAACTAACCAAAACATAATCCTTGCTATTTAGTTGTACTGAAACAAAGCAGTTATTCAGTTCAACTTTTATGTTTTGTAGATGGAGAAAATTCACACAGGGATATCAGACTTCTTTTTTTTTTGAGACAGAGTCCTGCTCCATTGCCCAGGCTGGAGTGCAGTGGCGCGATCTTGGCGCACTGCAACATCTGCCTCCCCGGGTTCAAGCAATTCTCCTGCCTCAGCCTCCTGAGTAGCTGGGACTACAGGCATGCGCCACCATGCCCAGCTAATGTTTTTGTATTTTTAATAGAGATGGGGTTTCACCATGTTGGCCAGGATGGTCTCGATCTCTTGACCTCGTGATCTACCTGCCTTGGCCTCCCAAAGTGCTGGGATTACAGGCGTGAGCCACCACGCCTGGCCCAGACTATTTTTATAACACTCGGAATAGTCTTTGGAAACTAAATGATGTATATCAAAACTCAGTTCATATATTGACATGCTGTGGGCTTGATCCCTAAACATCAGTTCATATAATGTCTCTTTGCCTTAGTTTATTCATAAGTTCCACGTGCTTTTACTATATTTCTCTTCAAAATTTACCATTGATAGACATATAAAGACTAAATCCCTTAATTTACAACACTGAACAACATACAATTAGACCTCAATTCTCATTCCAAGTCTGTAAATTTCTCCAATCTCTAACAACTCTTCTATTCATAATAAACAGATATTTCTTATGATTTCTTTGAATTATTATTTTATTAGTGCCATTTTCTTTACATTTTTCTACCAATTGTTTTTCAAATTTGAAACATACTTTAAGGAACACTGAAGTCTTAGATTCTTTGGAAAGCATTGCTTTGTGTTGTTTTGTTCTTATTCAAAAAATTGGCACTATAACCAGAAGTGGATTTACCATGAGACCAAGAATGAGTTGGAACTCTATAAGAAGTCGCAGTCATTGCACCAACCCTGGGAATGGCTTTAGCAACATGTTCACCTGATCATATGCTTTGTACACGTTGCAAAAATTAAATATAATAAACAGAATTTCTTAACATTGCAGCCTTTTCCACTGGAACTTTCATCCTTTGCTTTTCCCACCTTTAGCATGGGCAATTTTGGGATTAGAAAAGGGAAACATGAATTGAGGGTATAGTTAGTATATTTAGTTCAGGTTTAGTGTAGTTGGTAGTTTTCAAGCTATTATAAATGGGATTGTTTTCTTAATTTCTCTTTTGTATAGTTTGCTGTTAGTGTACAGAAATACTACCAATTGTTGTATGTTGATTTTGTGTCCTGTGACTTTACTTAATTCATTTATTAGACCTAACATTTTTTTTTTCTGGAATCTTTAGGGGGTCCTATATACAAGATCATGGGGGTCTGAAAAAAGAGAGAATTTTGCCTCTTTCTTTTCAATTTGGATGCCTTTTATTTCTTTTTCTTACTTAATTTTTCTTATTAGGACTTTCAGAACTATGTTGAGTAGACATAGCAAGTGTGGGCATCTTTTGTCTTATTTTTCATGTTACATGAAAATCTTTCAACTTTTCACCTTGAGGATAATTTTATCTGTTGACTTGTCATATGGCCTTTATTGTGCTGAGGTACATTTCTTCTACGTATAATTTGTTAGAGTTTTTATTATGAAAGGATGTTGAATTTTGTCAAATACTTTTTTTGCAACTATTGAGATAACATGGTTTTTGTCCTTCATTCTGTTAAGGTAGTGTGTCATATTTATTGATTTACATACGTTCAACCATCCTTGCCTCCCAAGAATAAATCTCACCTGGTCATGGTGAATGATCCTTCTAATATGCTGTTGAATTTGGCTTGTTAGTATTTTGTTGAAGATTTTTGCATTTATGTTCATCAGAGATATTGGCCTGTAGTTATTTTGTAACCATATCCACATTCAGCTTTGGTATATAGGTAATGCTGGCCTTGTAAAATGAGGCTGGAAGTGTTCCTTCCTCTTTTCTTTTTTCTTTTTTCTTCTCTCTCTTTTTTTTTTTTTTTTTTTTTTTGGAAGAGTTTAAGGATTAGTGTTAATTCTTCTTTAGAAGTTTAGTAGAATTTAGCAGTGAAGCCAACAGGTCCTGGGCTTTACTTTGATGGGAGACTTTTTATTACTGGTTCAATTTTCTTGTTCTTTATCAGTCTGTTCAGATTTTCTGTTTCTTCATAACTTATTCTTGGTAGGCTGCATGTTTCTAGGAATTTATTCATTTCTTCTAGTTTATCTAATTTGTTGGCATATAATTGTTCATACTTTGTTCCTAGTTTCTAAATATGAAACTGTTCACTTACATTTTTAGCTAAATTGTGACTAGTTATCCAGATGCTATTACTGCTCATGGTGTGGACTCTTCTGCCACTTTGACATGGAGCTACAAGGTCAGAAGTTTTGTGAGAATGTGTCTTATGTGAGTAGTTAAGGTGAAAAAAAAATGTTTTAAGTTCACAGACACAGATGTCAATCTGTGAAAAATTATTTCAGATCATTTATTTTATATGTGATGAAGACACAGTAGAGATCTTCTTAAAGTTGACAAAAACCCCCAACTCTTACATCATTATCAATAATAGATGAGAAAATAAATCTGTCAATAAAAAATCTTGCCAAATCTAAGATATTTTTACTTTCTCTATAAAGATGCTATTATAAAATCTTTATCATATGAAAAAGATCAAGGGCAATATAGCCAAAAATACATATAAAATATGTTATTACAGCTATGTGTCCAGCAGTCCTTTAATAAACATAAAAAGATATGCTTCTGCTTTTGGTAATTTTTATCTTTTTTAAAAATGTGTAATTAATTACATAATTAATCATTTTTTCTCTCAAGATAAATATTCATGTTTTAATCTAGTTTTGCATTCTTAATTTTGTATTTTTTTAAGTGGAACGCTGAAGTGTATAAGCCTCAGGTCCTATAAACCCTGGGTATGCCTATGTACCCTCTAGTAGATGACATCTTTGTATCCTTTCTTTTCTAGCTTCGAATTAAATAGACAAGGATAAATGTGTATTTAGATCCAAGTAATTAACCAAGGAACTACTATGTGCTAAACATACGCTAAAGTCCTTCACAAATTGTTTGTTTAATCCTACAACAAGCATATCATAATACTCATTTTAAAGATAAAGAAACTGAGACTCAGTGAGTTGAACTGTGTTCCAGTATCACAGAAGAAGAGTGTCACATGGAATAGAGAATGGCAAAGCAAGTCATAATATATAACATTTTTTAAGAGTTCAGATGTACCTAATACTACACTGGATTCAGACCACATTTTTTTTAATGCCCATTCTCTAGTAAAGAACACAATAATTAAAACAAATAAACACATTGGCATCACAAGTACTTTAACAGAACTACCTACGAGGCATAGTAGTGGTATAAAGACTAAAGTATTTAACCTAGGGGCTAAAGTTAGAAAATGTGTGATAGTAGTCAATTTTTTTGCACTATTCTTATAATGTGAATAAGATTTTAATGGGTATGAAGTTGAAAATTATCAAACCTAATAAAGGAAACAGCAAAATTGTATTAGGTCATATGGTATTTTTTGGAAATATTAAGCTCCTGGCTATGAGAGCAGAGGGTAAAACTTTGAGGGTTTTTAGGAATGTAGGAGCAGAAATGAGCAGCAACTTGGAGGATAGTGGGCTGGATATGGTCACAGAAAATGAAGAGCAAAGCGTTACAATTTTGGCCAACAAAGTCAGTGACAGAAGTGATGGACCCACAGAGAAAATGATGTTTCCCTGTCCGTACTCAGGGAACACATGCAGGCAAGCATGAAACAAACAAAGTGGGAAACATGGGTCCTCACTGTTATGAACTGAATTTTGTCACCTCCAGATTCCTAGGTTGAAGTCCTACCTCCAATGTATAGTAACTGTACTTGGACACAGTGCTTTTAAGGAGATAAGGTTAAATGGTATCATAAGAATGTGACCCGTATCCAATAGTACTGGTATCCTTATAGGAACAGGAAGGGTGCGCCAGGCATGGTGACTTACACCTGTAATCCCAGCACTTTGGCAGCCTGAGGCAGGTGGATCACTTGAGCTCAGGAGTTTGAGACCAGCTGGTCAACATGGTGAAAACCTGTCTCTACTAAAAATACAAACAATTAGCCAGGCATGGTGGCATGTGCCCATAGCCCCAGCTACTTGGGAGGCTGAGGTGGGAGGATAGCTTGAGCCTGGGAAGCAGAGGTTGCAGTGAGTGGGGATCACACCACTGCATTCCAGCCTGGGTGACAGAGTGAGACCCTGTCTCAAAAAAAAAAAAAAAAAAAAAAGCAGGAAGAAACGCCAAGAGTGCACGAGTGTAGAGGAAAGCCAGGTAAGGACACAGAAACAGAGCAGCCATCTGCAAGCCAAGAAGAGAGGCTTCACCAGAAATCAATCCTGCCCATACCTGGATCTTGGTCTTCCCATCTCTAGAACTTTTAGTAAATACATTTCTGTTGTTTAAGTCACCCAGTCTGGGATTTTGTTATGGCAGCCTTTGATGACTAATACACTTATCATGATCATTCTTTTTTTTCTCTATAGAAATCCTATAATACTGTTTATATAACTTCTAAGATGCACCAATCTACTCAAGCGACAGTATGACTTGTACAATTCTATGGCTTTGATTGACATTCTGGATAGGAATAGGCTAGGAGGAAGGGAAAAAGAGAATGGTATATTCCCTTTGTCCATGCCAGCTGAGTCTTTCCTTATTGTCTTAGACTGTTTGGGCTGCTAATCACAAAGTAGTATAGACCAGGTGGCTTGCAAACAACATCGATTTATTCCTCATAGCTCTGGAGGCAGGGACGAACTATATTAAAGTACAAGCAGATTTGGTGACTGGTGAGGGCTTACTTCATAGATCACCACTTCTTCTTGCTTAGTCCTCATGTGGCAGAAGGGTGAGGGTGTTCTCTGAGGTCTCTTTCATAAGGGCACTGATTGCATTCATGAGGGCTCCCCGTAATCACTTCCCAAAGGCCCCACTTATACATATGGTCTCATTGGGGGTTAGGATTTCAACATATGAATTACGAGGAGACACAAACTTTGAGTTTATAGCACTTTTTAAAATAAAGACAAAAATACATGTCTTGAAGCCCAACTTTCATCTTACTAACCAAAACTCCATCTGATAACCCAAGCTGCAAAAGAGTCTGAAGAGGTCATGTGAACTCCATGAGGTCATGGCCTTTAACTTGTTTACCATGGCGTCCCAACGACTATGGTAGTTTTTGGAAGGTAGTAACTATGCCATAAACATATGCAAACAAATGAATATATGAGCTTTCTTGTCTCCTGCACAATAAAAGGGCATCTGATTGTCAAGAACAAGGAAGAATATTTGTGTATGCCATTAGCAGCAGCAAACATGTATTTCCTTACTGCCCTTTAATTTTAAACAGCATTCTATATCATGATTCAATCATCACATATATCTAGGTATTCATGGTGGACAAGAAGACTACCTATTGAAAATCTCTGATTCATTTTATGGAAGATGAAGTCAAGGCCTAGAGAAATGAGTTGTTCACAGTCGTATGACTAGTTAATGGCAGTCCTCAGAGAGGACTCCAACTAGAGTGTGCAGACCCCCATATCATCCTGTGAAGAATAGAAAAAGTGTGTATATCACTCTAATCCAAATAGCAGTATACCTCTCATTTCTTCTCGTCTACTTAACTGGAAAATTACATTTCCTTATCTTTAGCTTGCCAAGTGTCCTTGATTCTCTCTCCAGCTTCCAAGCTGTGTTGTAGTTAGGTGAGAATGATGCTTTGCATTTGCAACCTTCTTGGGCTACATGATATATATATTCTCATATATTTTACAGCTTCTGCTTTATTAGCTTTCAGCTGTCAGCAATGTTAAGGGAACTACAAAGATAGCATTGATAATTATTTGCTGATTTTGACTTGGTCTCCTCAGCTCTAATATTTTTAATATATCTGTGTAGAACTGTGATTTCTATATTATCCCACAGGAAATGTCACTAAATAGATTTATGATGCTGTTCATTTCCTATTACTTATGTCAAGCCTAGTATAAAGATCTGTAAGGTGACTACTAATAGAAAATTTCTAATTCCAGTTTGGATTGTACCAAAGTATCAGTTATATTTAGAAGAAAATGCACGTTTTGAAAAATATTAAACAACCAAATAAAACTTTATATCACTTCTGTTACTGATGTAGGTGATCAATAAACATAAAATGTGTAAAATATTATAGTAATTTTAGTTCTGAATTATGTTTTTGGCAGACATTTTCACATAGATATTTCAGATTTTCCCTCCAAAGAATATAACTTATCTTAATATGAAACTTTTGAGATACTAAACAATCCTGTGAGTGAAAGAGGAAAAACTTGAGCAAAACTTTTCAGTCTGTTTCTCTCTTTAGCACTGCCATTTGAGAATGCCAATCTGGGCAAATGTGGGCTCCCCATCTCTGTGCGTAATATCACCAATAAGTCCAGGGCTTAATGGACAAGAAATCAGAGATCAAGTAGCATATAGTTTTAAAGAACCATTCTATATTATTTCAACAGAAGATGTAATCTGAGAAGTTGATACATTGCAGGACAGCAAAGGTAGACTATATTCAGCCTTTCTAATCAAATCACATAACTATCCAACCTCAGTGGAATATGGCTTTCTCCCTGTACATAGTGCTCATTAAGGTAAATGAATAGCTTTCAGGGCATCTGTCATGGAACTACATTTTATATATATGTACATATCATGTATGTGTATATATCCATTGTATGTATGTATGTATGTATATATCCATCCATATATATGTATGCATATGGATGAATATATATTCATCATAAATAAGAAGCCCCCAGAAATGCAGCATTCCATCCCAAGTGGCAAGGCAAAGAAAACAAAAAAGATAAACAACAGAAAATCAAGGTAAAGAAAATAAAAATAAAAAGTGATTTCTCTCTATTTTTCCTGGAAATTAACATTGGCCACTGGTTCAAAGATTAGAGAACCAGGGCTTGGTGTAGGAAGAATTCAACTTCAGTAGAGTGGGAATCAATAACTAACCTTATGCCAGGAAATAAAAGCTGGATTATTGACTTAATTAGGAAATTTCACCTTTACAAGGGTGAAAAATGGACATGGAAAAGAATATGCACCTTCCTTTTTGGAAATATAAAATTATGTTCTTTTTAATGATTTTTTTCTAAGAGAGGTTCAAGGAGTCACATCATTAAAGGAGTCAGTGAATTTAATATTACTTATGACATATCGTAACTATAATAAAATACATACTTGTTCTGTGTCTGGTCCTAATTCCAAAAACTGGATGCCAATAAGTGTTTATATTACTGAGATTATTTAGACTGCATTACAGGTATACTCTCTCATCTCCTCATGACCAATCTTCTCAAATCATATGCCCCAAATTGACTCAGTTTTTATGTCTTAAACCAACATCAGAATATCTGTTCAAAACTCTACAGATGTAAATTCTGAAGAAATCCTAAGACTATATTAATATATATAAGCAATATGTGTTTTAAATCCACATATTCAATACTTTAAGCTGTAACAAGCCTTGAAATCCTGCGTGTGTATGTGCGTGTGTATACATGAATGTAAAATAATGTCAGTGAACACTGATGTGTTAGTGTAAAGACGAACAATACTGAAACCAAAAGTATAAAGATCGATTCAAAGTTCCCAAATAAAGCATACGGAGTAAACCTGGCTAAAAGCATTAAAATATATATATATTCTGGAAACTATGTGAATACACATCACTAAGAAAAAATATTCTTTTGTTTTGAGCATAATGCCAAGAATTTATTATATTTATTAAAATGTGTGCATTATTTTATGTATCTATTTTGATTGTTTGTGAAACAAAAAATAGAATGTAACAGTATGTGATTTACCAATCTTTAAACAAGCAATAGCATTTCTGCATGTTTATTATAAAATACTACTAAATTGTGAAACCTCTGAAAATATCTAATGAAGTATATATCCAGAGAGAGGCATTATCGTTTTAATGTATGTAAAGTTTATTAGATGATATTTTAAAATATGGCCGTAAGCACAAGCTACTTTGTTCTAAAATTACGTCAGGTAAATTTTAGCACACTTTTTTATAAGTTAAAAGTACATGAACATGAAATTTTCTATTAAAAATACCTTTGATTGTATTTTAAAGTGAAAGTAAAAAGTAATACAAGTACACTACATTTTAGAAGTCACACAGTCATGTACAGATTTGCAGAACCAAAGAGAACAATTGAACAGACTTCATTATCAGTTTCACTGCTCCTATCAGTTCTGTTTCCAAGCTACGACAGAAAAATTAAAAACCGTAACAATTTATAGATCTCCAGGAAAGACAATATTCTCATCCTTTGGGTAGCGTACTCACGATATTTAAGAGAAAGAAGCGGCAGCAACAGGCACTGAATGAGGCAGAGTTGCTCTACTGGATTGCTAGGGCTTTGTCCTAGTCTGTTTTCTGTTGCTTATAACAGAATACCTGAAACTGGATCATTTATAATGAAATGAAATTATTTATTACAATCATGGAGACTGAGAAGCCCAAAGCTGAGGGGGCGCACCTGGTGAGGGCCTTCTTCCTGGGGTATACTCAGAGTCCGGAGGCAGCACAGGTCATCACATGGTGAAAGGGTAGAGTTGGCTAACATGATACCTCAGGTCTCTCTTCCTCTTCTTATATAGCCTCCAGTTTCCCTCCCAAGATAACCCACTAATTCATTAACCCATAAATCCATTAACCTATGAATGGGTGAATCCATGAATTAATCTATTCATGAGGGCAGAGACCTCACGATCCAATCACCTCTAAACACCCCTTCTCTCAATATTACCACACTGTGGATTAAATTTTTGTGCAAGTATTAGAAGGAACAAATGTTCCACCCATAGAAGTCTTCCATAATAAAACACCACAGACTGGTGGATTTAAAAACAGAAATTTATTTTCTCACAATACTGGAGGTTAAAAGTCCAAGATCAAGATCATCAAGAAGGGTTGGCTTCTTCTGGGAACTCTTTCTTTGGCTTGTAGATGGCAATCTTCCTGTTTTTCCACACAGTCTTCCTCTGTGCTTGTCTTTTTCCTAATTTCCTCTTCTTACAATGATACTGGCCATATTAGATTAGGGCCCATGCTAATGAACTCATTTAACCCTATCGCTTTAAATATCCTTTCTCCAAATAAAGTCATATTCTGAAGTACTGGGCATTGGGATTTCAGTATAGATGAATTTGGGGTGACACAATTCAGCTCATAATAGCAGTGGTGAAGAAGGGGTGTCAGGTGCTCTTTGGCTAAGCAACAACCTCACAGAACCGAAATGCCTTACATGGATTTATTATTGGACTATGGCAGTGAACAATCTCTTCACTCTCCAATATCTTTGGTAAAACACAAAAATACTTTGGAAAATCACAAAATACTTGGTGGGATTAGATTTTTAGTTGATAACTTATAGCATTTTATATTCAGGCTAATATGGTACTTCAAATAAGCCCATTTCTGAGTTTGCAGGAATAACTGAAATATGAATTAAAACACGATTTTGGTGAAGGGATTAAGTTTCATGGTTTACTGACATCAGGTAAGGAATTCTACCATTGCATTTATTTTCTTTATCCTTTTTCTATTTATCTGCTTTCCCATCCTAACACTGTCATCCTTACAAATGAATGCCACTTCTATATAGCTTCTTGTCAATATTTTAAAAGTAGAACCAATATTTTAAAATAAATATGTTATTAAAGTATTAAATATTTTATAATGTTTTAATCAGGAAAATAGACACGTTTTTAAATGTGATACACCAGGGCAAATTATATAGTAGGTATTAAGTATGAGAAGTATACAGATAGAAAATTTCTATTTCCTGCCCACCTATCTAAGCAAAGACAGAAACAAATTTATTATTTATCATAATCAACCAATTAGTGAACAGAGGTTAATATGACCATATATAATATGGACCTTTATAAGATAATCGGGTTAATAGATATATATAAAATAGAATATCATATAGCTGAAGAACTGCAATTTTAACAAAAATATTACAATTTATTCAGGAGTAGTCTGGAGACATTCAAGTCCACTACATTGATATATAGGGTGTAAAAAATGCTACGTTTACTTAAGCGAATAGCACTATGGTCATGTTGATGTCTCTTCTGACAACTTATATTCATTGAATCATGGTTCATTGTTTATTCAGCCTTTATTTTATATAGGAATTATGTTAAAATTTTAATTACATGAGAAGAGCAAGCATTTTAGTATATTTCATGTAATTAAAAGTTAGAATAGTAGCACTTATTTATTAATATTACCATAACATCTTGAAACTTTTAAAAACAATTACGCCATGGAAGAATTTGATTTTTATATAAATGACTCCTCTCTGCACCATGAGGTGAGGATGAAATGTTTGAAGGGATGAAAACGATAAGAGAATATTTTCTACTCATTAAACTGCATGTTGTAAAACTGTTTTCTATGGTCCTTTTCCATTAACTGATGAAGGATAAAAGAATATTACATTTTCTCATATGAGTTATAAATTTTGCACTTGTTCATTTTAAATGGACATCAGAATATGAGGTATTTTATCTTGTGTAGCTTAAAAATGCTAACTTTACCTCATCCTTGGCAATGAAATCATGAGGGAAAGTGAATGTAATCAAGGGTAAATTCATGCTAAGAATTACTATTAAATCTAGAATAGCTGAAATTGTAGCAATGAGGCTGTTTTGTGGACTGTATATAAAAGAAAAATTTATGTCAAATTTAAAAATGAATAGTGGCATCTTTCCTTTTTCATTTTTAAAAAGAGATTTTGGATAGGATAAACAAATAATTTTTAAAAAACTCAAATGAAGTATTTGGCATTAGATTTATGGTCATATTCACAGCAAAGCAGCTCTTGAACTTAATCCATAGATTGTGAATTTAATATTATAATAAGGAAATTGGCTGAGGTACATTTAATTCAATTTTATAGTCACACTAATTTCTACCATTAAATATACATGATGACAGAAAAGATTCATTTTTTAAAGAAGTACATACCTAATATAAACAGTTTTAGAAATTGTTCATTGAGAACTTTTTCATCCAGACATTGAAGAAAAATTATGTAGGAAAACATTGTTAAATTAGGGTGAGTGTCAAGAAATGATATCTGGTATAAAATAAAATAAGAAATTAAGTTTTAACTTGTGCAAAAGTTATAATTAAAACTAGCTTCATAAACTAAATTATTTAAAATAGAACTTTGATTAAAATTAAATTCATAAGCTTTCACTTTCCACTATGGTGAAGGAACGGGGACCAATTTACTCTCCTGAATCGAACAACTATAAAGCAAATGAGGTGGGCAGATCATGAGGTCAGGAGTTCGAGACCAGCCTGGCCAACATGGTGAAACTGTGTCTCTACTAAAAATACAAAAGTTAGATGGGTGTGGTGGTGTGTGCCTATAGTCCCAGCTACTCCAGAGGCCAAGGCAGGAGAAATACTTGAACCCAGGAGATGGAGGTTGTAGTGAGCCAAGATTGCACCATTGCACTCCAGCCTGGTGGAGAGAGCAAGACTACGTCTCAAATAATAATAATAATAATAATCAGACAAAATATATGAAACAAGGATTTCTCAATGCTGGATGGTAATCAATGCAAAAAAGTAATTCCTAAGAGAAATTGATAAAACAAAGGAAATCTTATGATAACTCCAATTTACTTTCTGGAAGGAGTGTCTATCCATCAGTGCAGGGAGAGATAGCATCAAGATTAGAGTTCTTGCTAAGTTGAGAAGACAGCATCACAGATAAGAGAGATCAGGGTGACCAGAAGTTTTGGGTAAAACAAAAGAATGGAGGAAGTGAATCAAGTGGAAGCCAAAAAGAGAGGAGATCCAACAATTTACAGCAGGGTCTTCTCAAAAATATGAGTATAATAAAATTAACAAATAAATATGTTAAAGCATCTGCTGTAAATACAATGGTTATGCTTCTGTAGGTAGATAAAAGCATGAACCTGATGAGAAAAAAATGAAAAGTGCTCACAAATCTAAAATCAAATTTCTGGATGAGAAACATAAAATATCTAAAACAAAAAATTTACTGAAAGAAAATAACAGCAAATTATATACTACAGGAAAAAATAACATCAGTGAATTGGAAGATATAACTATAGTAATCATCCAAAATATGGCTGAAAAATATTGAAGAACAAAAAGAAATCACAGAATCTCAGTGACTTATGGAAGACCTCATTCAGTTTAATGTATTTCAAACTGGAATCCTGAAACAAGAAGAGAAAGAAGAAAGAAATAAAAAAATGTAGTGGAAATCATAACGGCTGAAAAATTTTCAAATATGATGCCAATTAAAAACCCACACAAGAAGATTAAATAACACAAGCAGAATAGTGTAAGGAAAACCACACAAGGCCCATCATAATTGTTGAAAACAAGGGATTTAAAAAATGTTAAATGCTAGAAAAAGTTAAAACAATACATAATGTTTGTGCCACAATGCTAAGAATAGCAGCTGACTCCTCATCAGAAACCATGTAAACAAGAAAACAATGGAGTGAAATGGAATGATGGAGAGGCACCAGTAAAGTACTAAAGAGAAAACAACAACATTCAAACCGCCCAAATTTATTTTAAGAAAATGTTAAAAAAAAGACATTTTCAGAGGAAAAAGCTGAGACATTTCATCACTAGTATACTTGCACTAGGGACATAGTCTGAGATCAAAGAATCTACCAAGAAAGAAGAATGAACATCACCATGAATGGCAAATATGTAAATAAATGTAAAATACATTTTTATTTAAAATAAATGATTTAAAAAATAATTTACTGTCCTAAGCAAAATAAACAGTGCATTATGGAGTTTAAAACATATGTAGAGTTAAACTGTAGGACAGGAGAACAAAGAACAAGGGGGATATGGAAGGATATTGAGAATACTGCGTAAAGTTTAAAATAGACATGAAATGGCATGATGCTATTTGTAGTAGATTGTGAAAAATTAAAGATGTATACTATAAACCTTACAGAAACCCCTAAAACAGACCCGTAAATGATATTGCTAAAATGTCAATAACAGAGCTAAATTAGGATCATAAAAATACTGAAATTAGTCTAAAAATCAGCAAGAATAAACGAAAGAAGAGATAACAAAGAGATAGGCAACTAGAAATCAAGCAGCAAGTTAATAGGCTTATTTCTGAATAAAACAATGTTAAAGATAAGTGGTCTGTACCTGCAGTATCTAATTCATACCCAGTAGTCATATGTGGCTATTGAGCCCTTGAACGTTATCAAGTTCCAACTGAGATGTTCTGTAAGCATAAAATAGACATAAGATTTCGAAGACTTAGTATTAAACATAAAATGAAAATGATCTTATTGATTATTTAATATTTATCACATTTATTGCCTTTTTTCTTTTTTTATTTTTTAAAATCTAACCACTAGAAAATTGGAAAATGACACATGGAGCTGAAATTCAACTCGTATTAGGCAAACCTACCCAATGCACACCAATTCAAAGGCATCATATGTGCAAGACCTGTGCCCTGAAAACTACATTGTTTAAAACATAAAAGGAGCTGCAATTAACAGAGAGATATGCCCTGGTAATGGAGCAGAGGAATCCATGTAGTTAAGATCTCAAATCTCCCCAAATTGATATATATATAGAAGCAAAGCAATCCTGATAAATGTCCCAGTAGAGTTTTTTTCAGAATTTAAAAAACTCATTCTGTAGTAGGTATGAAAATACAATGAACTCTAACAGTTTTTTTTGAAAAAGAGTATTTTTAAAAGAAAATGTTTAGAGAGCTAACCTTTACTCATCAAGGTCTAATATACCTTGCATATATGACACTTGTATTTTCTATAAAAAAAGATATATATGATATATATTTATATAAATAAAATATAAATTAATATGAATATATAAATATAAAAATGTGAAAATGCAGAAGAAATGAAGGGTAGACAACATAGTTTTGACATGGTAAAGAATTAAATAAACCAGTAGTATAAAACTTTTTCACTAAATTAGTTTAGTTTATGGAAATATAATGTGCTGTAAATGAATGAGGTTTTTTTTGAAAATCTTTGGCTCATTCTGTTTTATGTTTTATAATATGTATTGATCTTTAACAAAAAGTGATTATTAAAAGTCTTTTAAAAGTCACATAAAATGTTGCTCTTTTCAAAATGAATGTCCTATTATGAAAAAGTGTGTCATTGACATATGTAACTTTTGTATTACATGAATTTTTCTAATAATAAGAGCATGTATTTTATCTGAACACTCCTTTGTTAGAAATTTCATTATTTGAGCACAATGGAGAAAGGAAATTATAGACCAGTAATACTCAAAAGAAGCATCTCTCTCTATATAGCAAATATTTGCAGATGACAGTCGATGACAGTAAAGTATGAATCTTAATAATTGGAAAACTGTTATAAATTTTACAATGTGAAGTAGGTATTTGTAAAGCTAACCTAATCCTGAGAATAGCCAGAAATGGTAGCTAAAGAACCATAAATAAAAAGTGGCAGTCAACTTGTTGGAACACCTGCACACACAGCATGTGTATATACACACACACATGTACACACACACACACACACACACATATATATCTGGAACCACCCAAAACTGCTTCCCTTCATATTTTCTTATTCTCTAAAGTTCAAGACCACTGTCGCACTGAATTGTCAAGGAATACCTATCAACTATTTCAGAATTACCAGTTTTGTAATTGTGTTTAGAAAATTAAGAATAAATAGAGAATATAACATATTTGCACGTCTTTGTTTTTAACCCACCTACGAGGAAATTTTTGTACAAACTTGAAAATTCCTGTTTCTTCCATAGTGGGTCTTAACGTCTTTGTCTTCAATTTTATTTTCCTCTCATTCTAGAGCAATCTCTTGAAATATACACAACTTTTGTTTTTAATTTTTTGCTGCTGAATTACAAAGGTTTTAACTCCAGTTCACACCTCTTTCCTAACCTCTGAAATTAACTGCCACACCCTTGGGGCGCTTCTCTTCATACCACACTGAGTATATTAAACGTCTTTCATCATATTCTCCTAGAACACTAGCCTTTTCCTTCATTGACCTTATCATATTTACAGTTGTATATTCTGTTTTATGGTTATTTGATTTATAGTATCTACAACAATTCTGCATGCCAAGTGAAGGCAACACTATTACGTGTGACTATGTGTGTTTTCTCTCCATCATTTGTCTGACACTCTTAGCACGTTACCTGAAACACAGTAAATGTTTAGATTTCTCTAAATATTTAGATATTATGAATTAATTAGTTAAGACTTTCTTTTCATCAAATTAAGTTTAAAGTTGTCAGTCAGAAACATTCTGTCTCAAGAGAAAATACCAGAGGTCTTTTGTTAAAGGGCAAGTTAATAAATAATAAAGTTAATAAAGCACAAGTTAATAAAGTTATTTTAATATTTTAATACTTGCTTTAAGACTTTACACACAGGCCTCATTTCATTGGAAAAAAAATTGTGTCCCATTTTCAGCTACCTATAATAATGTGCTTTGAAATGTCACTTTGAAGCTCCTCCCATAAATAAGTGGAGTGTTTCCTCATGTTTCATGGATGGTGTGTGGACCTGCACTGATTGTTCAATAGAGTGCGATAAAAGTGACAGCATGTCAATTTGAAGACTTGGCTTCTAGAGCATTACGTCCTTACTTTCATACCACCGGAATCTTGAAACCAGCCAGTAAACTGGTGAGGCTCCCTCCTGCAGGCAAAGCAGCTGTGTGGAACAGCAGTGAGTCTTCCCAACTAACAGACAATCAGCCCCCAGTTGATCTGACAGCCGACCACTGACCCATAAAACCAGCCAAAATAGCTCTGTCCATCCCAGCTCCCATTTGTCCAGTCTACTCTGGGTTTATTTGATTTAATAAATAACAGAGTTATTGTTTGAAGTCATTGTGTTTTAGAGAACAGCACAATAAATAATACCGAGAATGGTAATACCAAGACTGATAAATTATAAATGAATATTTGTTGAATAAATATAAAAGTAAACTGAAAGATATTTTGTATTTGTATATAATCCGGTTTCAGTCAGATCTCATTTGAATGAACACCAATTCAAATGCCAAAAGTAACTGAAAGCAAGAAAATTTCGTCTATGTATGTTTGAGTAACACAGAAAGGAGGGTAGTACACTTAGTATTTAGTGGAGCATTTAAAAATTCATAGAAACTAGTAAAAATGTATCTTCTCTCTCAACACTCACTATTCCCTTCCTCCACATTTTTCTTCTCATATCTGCCTGTCAAAAAAGCCTAAAAAATTTACTTGATCAAAAACTAGATAAATTGGCAGTAAGATATTGTTGGAGATAGTAAATAACTTTGTATCTTTGGTTTTGTGTTCTCAAGAATTTCTCACAAAAGCAATACCATATCTTTTGAAATTTTTATTTGAAAAATTATTTTTTATAAAAAGACATGTAAATTGGAACATGGTTTATTTTATTTTTAGACTGTCAGTAAGTTTCACTCTTGCTACTGATATTAAATATTGCTTTAGATTAAAAATAACAACATGCAAGAACTTACAAAACAATGAAAATTTTCTCTTTATTTTTTGTCACCTTTCCTAGTCCTTCTTTTCTTTTAATAAAAAAGAAAATAATCACCAGAATATTTTTCAGCAGTTATAGGTAAAACATAATTTTAACTTAACTACAAGTACGCGCAAGTATGGAATATGTCAGGATAACCTTAACTGACACTGCAGGGTTGTTACCAACTTTTCCAGTGGCTAAATAGATTAACCTAATATATTCTTAAGGCTGAGTGCAAAAATCTTGGCATAGTGAACATCAAAGCACACACATGCAAAAATGTCAGCTTCAATTCATCAGCTAGGTAAACAATACAATCTATTCAATTTTATAGGTTGTCTTTGTTCATAAACACAGATGCAATCAAGAATCATTTCCAAAAAGTGTTCATTCAATTTTATGAACTACTATGCTTACGATCAGTTCATGAACTTTAGGAGAACACTTTTATGTTCAAAACCATGTCTTTTGGCCTCGTATTTTGATAAATGATGTATTAAAAAAGGTAGAGATCAAAACACTGGAAAGGACCAGTACCACAGTCACATGAGACCAGCTAGAGTGTTTCTGCAAAAACTCAGGCATCTAAGAGGATAAGAAACATACTTGGGATTTGTAAATACAAAATGGCCCCCTTGTCAGCATTACAGGTTTATTCAGTCTTTTTATGATTACAGTGACATGTATTTTCACTGTCTCAACAGCAGAAGAAAGATAATAAACTTATCTAACTATTTGTGACTATTCTGCTTAAGATATCAATAATTTCATTAATAATTTACATATCTTTCTAAAATATCTTTAATACTAAGTACTCAATCTTTGCATAGTATACAATTTATATCTATATAGGTGCATATATGTATATGTATATGTACATATATGCACCTATATATACTCCGAAGAACACTTAAGTATAGCAAAATTATCTTTAATATTAAGCACTAGGACATTAAATATCTTTAATACTAAGCACTCAATTCTTTACATAGTATAAAATGTATATCTATATAGGTACATATATGTACATATACATATGTATATATGTATGTATATATGTATATGTATATGTACATAAGCATATATATATGCACCTATATATATTCAGAAGAACACTTAAGTATAGCAAAAAATTAATATGTGTTGAGCAAAAAATAAACTGAGATTTATAAATATTTATAATTAATAATTTTATGATGATAAAATTCTGCTTCTCTGCTCAAATTTTGAGGCATTTGTTGAGGGACTATTAAAAAACAAGACTATAAACTCTGATAAAATAAGCTCTGATAATACAAATTATAATTATAATAAAGACAATAATTACTAAAATAGCATAGCTAACTATATGCCTCTCATTTATATTAAATATTTTCATTTTTATAAAATATATAGAGAAGTAGGAACTAAATTTTCCACTTATTCAGGTGGAAACTAAGAAACAAACAAGCAAATAATAATAACCTTACACTAGTTATATAATATATATTATATTATATAATATATAATATATATTATATATTATATAGTTATATATATAAATATAACCTTACATTTAGTGTAAGTTATAATAATAACCTTACACTAAAATGAGTGCTTTTATTTCATGTTTGGAAAATTATTTTTCCTCTTCTATAACTCTTTAATCTTTCTGATCCTCCATTTATCAACTGTAAAATAGAAATAAAAAATCAGTCTACCACATGGGCTTACTGTGAAGATTAAATAAAATATAAAATAATGAGCACAGTATTTTAGCAGTCAATAAAATAGATTTTCTCATTAACATTATCAGTACTATTTGTATCATTTTTCATAGTATGCTCTTTTTAACCACAAAAATTTTTAAATTAAATGATACAATCTTTTATGATTCCTTAATTTTTACAAGTCTTAAAAGCAAAATACGTTTCAATTTTGATTGCCTTTTAAAAAAACATCCATGGTATCTTGCATAAATATCTGTGACCATCACTATGATTTCATTTTTATTATTTAACTATTATTTATTCTTATTTTTATGATTTAATGGTTTATTTTGTGTCTCATTGTAGGACAATCTCATGTTATCCATGGAAATAAGCCAATATATCAGTAAGAATCTTCTTTTGGCTAGGTTAAAAAAAAACAAAAACACAAAAACAAAAGAGTTTGTTCTCTCTCACTTCAATGAAGCATAGAAGTAGATTTCCAGGTTAGCATAGTCACTCTATCGTGTCATGGGCTCCTTGTTTTTGTCTGTTTAATCAGTCTTAGTCTGTGCCTTCAATCCAGAAGGTTAAACAGAGGATAATGCAGCTGCTGACTTCCATCCTGAAGGTCAAGCGGTTGTGAATGAAACAGGGAGAAACGTGGATGAAGGGGCAAGGGGAATTTCCTAGGAGCTGAATCAAGAGGTAACCTTTTTCAGGGATTTCCTGGAAATCACCTCAAGGTCTTTTTTTTTTCCTATTTTTTTTTCAATAGTCACCTGTAGTGTAAAAGAAGTTTGAATAAAAAAAGAAAAAAACTTGGAAGGATACATTGAATACCACATAAAAATTCAGGAGTTTGTTACTAAATACAAAACAAAAATAGTGATTAAGCCACTAGATGGTCTGTCAAAGCAGAAAATAAATGAGAGAGAAAGTGTCTTTACATAGAAGCAAAACCTGTGCAATACAGACAGCTTTTCTATAAAAAGATTCGTGAAACTGTTCTGCTCAGGAGAATTCCATAAAAATTGCAAGAGATGCTTCTCACAGTATGACTTCTTTAATTTATTTCTCTGGTGAGCTTAGCAACTTGTGGGTGGCATGCAGGAAACGAAGATGTAACACCGTGTGCTATGAATCTGTGAGTAAAGGTGGGCAAGCAAGTAGTGATGTTATTTTGAGATTAAGTAATCAGCTGAAAATTTCTTTTCTGCACTCTGCAGGTGTGGCTGTGAGTTTTTGATTTGCTCAATGATATAGGACTTCAACATTTTAAATACAGTCATATTATAGAACCTTTGCAGACAGCTCAAACGCCCTGTCCATACATTCTGATTAACTGCTGCTTATACTGATATCTTATATCAGGTTGTGATGGAAGAATGTTCTAGCACTTTTTGAGTTCATTTCACTGTATTTTCAGTTGTTTTGTCAACTAGTGACTTGCTATTCTTAACAGATTTGGAATCTGAAAAACTCTTAGCAGCCTCTTCAAGGGCATTTTTTTGTTCACATGTTTTCATCAGTTTCAGTTAAACTACTTGGTCCTGGGATATTCTCATTTAACTTTCTGAATAAGCATTTTTGCATAGTCCCTAAACCTCTTGCCAATATCTCAGTTCCACTTGTCAATCAGCAATGTTTGCCTTGCTGTTATAGCAAATGTGACAATTACTGCTATTATTTAAAACTATTATAGTTGTTACTGGAATAATGAAATTATCTTTTACTCCCTGTCTTCCAAGAAAAGAATGAGAATGTCTGTAGGTGGAACATTTTCTCTATTGCTCATTTTTTCTCTCATTCATTTAGAGACACTAACATCCTTGAGGAAATAATACCCCAATGTAGAGATATAATATTGTACAAGAAACAAGCTCCCTACTCTTTGGGTCTGATGGTCTAGCTATGGGGAGAATACAAGATAAGTAAGCAAATGTTTAGACAAAACCATTTGGATTAGTGACAAAGGCTATCAGAAAATAATACAAAATTAGTATGGCATTCTTCAGGTTAGAGAGTCAGAAAAGACCTTAAAAAAGGTTAACATTTGAGATGCTATCTGATTTACCTTTCACACATAAAGGTCAGAAGAAGGATCGTTCCAGGCAGAGAAAATAGGCAATGCAAAAGCCTTATGGCCTGGAAGGAATTCCACAGTTTTACTGGGCATAAAGTTGGCCAATCTGAGACCAGAATCATGAGTGAGCAGGAGAGAAATACAAGATGAGGACAGAATGGTGACTTGTTAAGATGTGTGATTACTTATCTAAGTGATTAAACAGTATTAGCAAGGGCTGATAGGAATTGACATCTATTTTGGTCATTTATGATTAGTAAATTTGAAACTTTTGACCAAGCTTTAATTAGTGAAGAGTGCATGTCCCTGAGTTGGTTAATGGCTGGATTGAGGGTGCAAGGTCTGGATGAATTGCTAGAGAGAGGAGTTTGTAGCCCGGGCTGAGATTATTCTTTCTGGATGGGAATTGGATTTTCCAAAGTTGAATACACACCCACTTGATTTTAAATTAAGAAATGCTGTTTAGAAAAGCATGAATCTAAAAGGGGGAGTGAGGATAGGAACTAGAAATGGCCTTGAGAAAAACCCACACCTCACGAAGGTCTGACTTTTTTTAGTATTTTCTTTTGTACTATGTGAAAATAAATCTTATTTCACGTTATTTAACAATTTTTCCTCCTTCAGAATAACTAATTTTAATTTAATCAGAAAGTTGATAAAGCTTGATATATCTTCTTAATAATAGTTAGAAATAAGGAAAACGCTGTAAGAAAATGTGACTTACCTTATGTTTTTTAATCACCCGTGGGGAAAGAATAGCATTCTATCCTGCGAAGTTGAACTGAATGACAATGAGGGCAGTGAGAGGTGGTGCATGAAAGGTTAGACAGGAACAAGAGGATCAGCTGAAACTGAGGTAACTACTGTAAGAATAACTCAAGAAGGACGCTAGGTAAAATCTCCCCTTTCCCTACACTAGTTTGTAAAGAATGGAGCCAATAAGTTTACCTGGAATCGTACATAATATACACTTAGTGCACATAATTGCATTCAGCAATCATTTATAAAACAAATGCAAAGTTTATTTTATTTTAGGCAGTGGAATAGATACTGGTGTGAAGAGGTATACAAGATCAAGATCCTGATCTGACTGAGCTCTCATGCTACTAAGGAAACTAAACTAACAGGTGACTTTTATAGCCTTGTGTGATAGGTATACTAATAGAAGATGATTAGATGGAATTCTTCAATGAGATCCCAGGGAAAAAATATTTACTTTGATCAAGTTAAAACAACAACAAAGAACTTTATGAGATGTGATTTGACAAACGAATAGAAAGATGGAGGGAAGAGCATTACAATCTTACAGAACAGAATGTACAAAGAACTGGCCACAGTGGCACACATTATCTATAAAATAGATAAAGGAGGCCGGGCGTGGTGGCTCACTCCTGTAATCCCAGCACTTTGGGAGGCTGAGGAGGGTGGATTGCCTGAAGTCAGGAGTTTGAGACCAGTCTGGCCAACATGGTGAAACCCCGTCTCTACTAAAAACACAAAAAAATTAGCCAGACGTGGTGTCATGTGCCTATAATCCCAGCTACTCGGGAGGCTGAGGCAGGGAGGTGGAGGTTGCAGTGAGTCGAGATTGCACCACTGCACTCCAGCGTGGGAGACAGAGTGAGACTCCATCTTAAAAAATAATAATAAAATAAATGAAAAATAAAGGAAATCAGAATGGCTGAGATACATGGTGAAAAGCAGGGAGTGTCAACATATAATGGTTGAAAGGTTAGTGAGTAATACTTGAAAATCATCTGAAATTCCAAAGAGTTCAGACTTTGGTCCAAATATCTTGGGCAAAGTTAAAAGATTTTAGCAGAAAGTCAATATTCATTTTAGAAAGAAGTACTACCTAACCTATTGTTTCTTCTTGTAATTTTTGTGTACTCTCTAGCCCATTGTAAAGGAAAAATAAAATGCTACTGCCTAGCATATAATAAATGAAAAATAAAGGGTTTGTAAAGTGATCTACTCTAAATTTCTTTATCTTTTTTAAAAATGTTATTTTATTTTATTTTATGTTCCAGGATACATGTGCAGGACATGCAGGTTTGTTACATAGGTAAATGTGGTGGTTTACTGCACATATCTACCCATCACCTAGGTATTAAGCCCCACGTGCATTAACTGTTTATCTGGATGCTCTCCATCCCTCCAACCCTGAAACAGGCCCCAATGCGTGTTGTTCCCCTCCCTGTGTCCATGTTGTCTCATTGTTCAGTTCCCTCTTATAAAGTGAGAACATGTAGTGTTTGGTTTTCTGTTCTTGTTTTAGTTTGCTGAGGATAATGGTTTCCAGCTCCATCCATGTCCCTGCAAAGGACATGATCTCATTCTTTTTTTATGGTCACATAGTATTCCATGGTATATATGTACCACATTTCCTTTATCCAGTCTATGATTGATGGGCATTTGGGTTGACTCCATGTCTTTGCTATTGTGAATAGTGCTGCAATGAATATATAAGTGCATGTATTTTTATAATAGAATGATTTATATTCCTTTGGGTATATACCCAGTAATGGGATTGCTGGGTCAAATGGTATTTCTGGTTCTAGATCTTTGAGGAATCATCACACTGTCTTCCACAATGGTTGAACTAATTTGCATTCCCACCAACAGTGTAAAAGTGTTCATATTTCTCCACAGCCTCACGAGCATCTGTTATTTCTTGATCTGTTCTTTCATTTTAATAATCACTATTGTGACTGGTGTGAGATGGTATCTCATTACCTGACTTCAAACTATACTACAAGGCTACAATAACCAAAACAACATGGTACTGGCACAAAAACAGACACATAGAACAAAGGAACGGAATAGAGATCTCAGAAATAAGACTGCACATCTACAAACATCTGGCATTTGTCAAAACTGACAAAAAGAAGTAATGGGAAAGGATTCCCTATTTACTAAGTGGTGCTGAGAAAACTCACTAGTCATATGCAGAAAATTGTAACTGGACCCCTTTCCAACACGTTATACAAAACTAACTCAAGATGAATTAAAGACTTAAATGTAAAATCCTAAAATATAAAAACCCTAGAAGAAAATCTTGGCAACACCCACAGGCATGGGCAAACATTTCATGACAAAAACATCAAAAGCAATTGCAACCAAAGCCAAAATTGACAAATGGAATCTAATTAAATTAAAAAGCTGCTGAACAGAAACACACACACACACACACACACACACACACCTACCACCAAAGTGAACAGACAACCTACAGAATGGGAGAATATTTTCGCAATCTATCCATGTGGCAAAGGTCTAATATCCATAATCTACAAGGAACTTAAACAAATTTACAAGAATTAAACAAATAACCCCATTGAAAAGTGGGCAAAGGACAGACTCTTCTCAAAAGAAGACATTTATATGGCAAACAAACATAGGAAAAAAAGCTGAACATTACTAATCATTAGAGCAATGCAAATTTCCTTGTCTTTAAAGAAATTTCTGTTGGGCTGTCATCCATTGTTGCAAAAGAAATATATATTTAGGAATCATTGCTTGATTTTCAGCTCCCTCAAATTATCGTTACAGTTAATTAGGTTTTCCCAGTCTTTTTGCTTATTTCACAAACAAAATAAACTCTATAATTTTTTAAAGGCATATGTCTTACTCTTCACTGCCCCTTGAATTTCTCTGTACTATAAGACTTAAAAAAAGGAAACTTGTTTCTTAAACCTCTTTAAAATTACTTTTTGGGAACATAGATTTTTGTTGTCTAACATCCATCCACATTCTGCTTTTCATTTTCTCAGCTCTATTAGTTCCTGGTAAATTTTGTGCAGATCACATCATGCAGTTCTCTTGGGTGCACAAGAATCAAATAAAGAGGCTTAGCCACCCATGTCTATTCCTCTGCCTTTTGCAAAAGACAATCTTTCCTAATTAGCAGGTGTCTGGTTGGTTTAATTCCCCTGTCACTGCCAAGTTCTGTACCTTGGCTACCAAGAAACTGTTTCTTGAAGAGATTACTTTCTTTGACTATTACTGTAAAATACATAATTACCAGCTTTCTTTAATCTGATTAATTTTCTCCATTGATGTTTAATTGTTTATGTTTCTCTACCTGAGAACACATATATATAGTAAATTTGTTTTAAATCGATGTGTTCCTGAATATATACTTTGTAAGAGTAACTGGGTAATACATATATTTTTAACTATGTGTTTCCCCCGCCTCTACCTACCCTTATTTAATCATATATTTACTGTCTCTCTGGTTAGCCTAAGATAGCCATTGCATTATAATTACATTGTACACAAGAAAGGTTCTGTTGAGAAAAAAGAGGTTGTTCACTACTCCAAAACTCAGAATTTACCCGTAGCAACAACGTCATCATTCAGGGTGATATAGCACCAATATATGTTCCTGAAGAATTAGGAGAGTAAATAAGGATGGTCAGGGAGCCAGCTTTCCTGGTTTGAACTCTTCATTTCTTTCATGGTGTGTATGCAAAGTTGAGAATTGTCAGACCTGACTTGTAATTCCCTGTGGCTGAGGCACTGTTGCTAGGGACAGGACAACCTGGACCAAGAGCCAAATTGAGTGTATGGCATAAACTCACAAGGGTCTTTAGCATGAACAGGAGGTGACAGGAACCTGAACCACCTAAAGTCAGTGTCTTTGCTCTGACTGAGCTGAGAAAGTGGAGATGGCAGGCTGACCAAGCAAGGGCATTTGAAGAGCTTGCCAGCAGAGTCTCAATGGTTTCTGACAACGTCAAGCATGGCCCGGTTTCTGACAACGTTAAGCACGGCCCCAGCCCTGTGCTCCCAAAACACAGGAACAGTCAAGAATCTCCCAAGCATTTGGGGTTCTCTGACATGGCTGACTGCAAAGAACCAGCGTTTGCCACATGACTTTGATAAGACTCATGAACGGCACCTGTTTTACTTAAGACAAGTCCAGACAGGCCTCTGCAACTCCCATTTTTTGTATTATAAATGATTACTTGAACAGTTTTTCACCACTAACCAATCTAGACAAAATGCCTTCTAACGACCAAACAATAGTCAGGTTTCTCTCCTACCCTAGTCTCCTGAAACTTTATTCCATTTTAAACATTGTAATGCTAAACAACTGTTCCTTAATGGCCAATCCCCACCCTTGCCCCAGAATTGGCTGACCTACCTCAGGAAAAAATATCTCCTAATCAACTGCCCTTTCGTACTACCATGTATCCAACTCTTTGACACCAGGTTATTTCTAGCCTTATTTACCACTCCCTGAAAAAGGAAGCCCCTTTTCAACGTCATATGATACAGTTGTAGATTATCTCCTACTGAAGGGTCTTCATATTGCAATAATCCCCTGTTCCTATTGCAGAAATCCTTCTGCTCTATTACCATAGTCCTCCATCCTTTATTGAAACAATCATTTTGAATAAGGTTTCTTTTTACTGACATCCAAAATGGTTTGCATTTAACAGTACGTACTCAAGGACTAGACCCGGAGATTAGGCAAGAGACGTGCCTTTCCTCTAATGACTCAAAGTCATAAAAGTTCATTTCTCATATCTCTAATGACAACTGTGAGAGGAGCAAGGGAAGATGGAGACACCTTAAGCATGAATTATGATCCCAAAGACATTAACTTTAACTTCCAGATTCTCTATAAATTATTGGATCAAACTAAGTTTTAAATTAATTTTTGCTAAAATTATTTTTATTTCTTCTATACCCAGGTTTATCATGAGGAGAAAGCTCATCAAAAAGAAAGTTTAGAGAATTAAATAAAATATTTACTCTGTAAATCTGAGTGCCATATGAGTAAATTTGTGAGCTGACTAGTCACATAAATTTTGGAACTTGAAAGTTAGTCCTTTTTTACTTAGCTTCTGTTTCTTATTTTATGAATCTTCTCCTGAGTCCTTCAACCTAGCCTTTTATATATTTCACTTATTATCTTGCTTTGTTTTCAATTTTATTTTTTTGATGGTTTAAATACCTTGTTTTTCTGAGGCAATTTCTCATTAACAGCAAAATAGGAAACAAAAACGGCTTCCTGTGAAAATTATTTTATTCATTTAAGAAAGATGAGATAAAGGAATCTATCACCTTTTGCCTCATTCTTGGTCCCTTTCTCTAACAATCTTGTGCCTTGCTCTTAGTATATTCTAGCCACATTATTTTTTTTATTTGATTTTGTTGTGTTTTGTTTTTAGTTAGGGTTTTTTTTTTTTTTGTCTATTTTCATTTGGCAGTGAGGATGCTGTCTACTTCCTAATAAAAACTTATATGTCATTTAAAATATTTTTACATAAACAAGAAGTAGAATTTTGTTTAGCTCTACGATCGGAAAGTTTTTAGGACCACATATGACATTTAACCAATTTCCTGGAATTTCATTTTCAAAAAAATGGAGTATAAGCTGATTTTATAATATGTTCACAACATTATTTGCTCAGCTAAGTTCCTTCCAAGCCCTGTAAATTGTCCTTGGTCTACAAAAGCACTCTTCTTGATTATTTATGAATGTTATTTATACAGTAAAATGCAATGGCAATGCCAAGCAACCTACTTTACAGTAGGTTAAACTCTACAGAGAAAATGTATTTCTAAACGTTCAATCTTGACAGGCATACATTATACAGGGACAAATATCAGGCATGAGATAATTCATGCTGGTAATTATTTTAAAACAGCAGGAAATAGAACATTATCGTTACAGAAATTTGCCAGGAGAAGCTTGATTTTTAATAGATGATGTGGAAATACATAATGATTTAGGATAGAACATTTAAAATTTTCGAAGACAAAAGAAACAAAATGGGTGGTCAAAAGGAAGATTGGGTTGGATTGTAGACGCTGGAGAAGGCATGCTGAGACAAGGGCATAACGGCAGCAAAATCCTTCAGAAGCGTGAGAACAGGTGTGTAAGGGGCTATACAAAATGACTTAATGAAGAATAAAAGAGAAAGATAGTAGAAGGGGAAAATGTGTTCTTAATAGCAAATGAAAGCTGTTAAGGAAATTTGCACACAGTAGAATTCATACAATGTCTATGCCCACTAAATTGCAGACTTTACTCTGTCAGACATGGCTGTATTTGTTACTTAATTTGAGGCAATTGAAAGTTTGCAAAAACAAAAACATTTTCCTCTCATGTCCCATGCTCACTGAGGGGATATAGAAAACCGTAAATCTCAAATGGCACAGCTCAAGCTCTGATCTTTTCTGAAGATGATCTTTTCTCTACCTATTAATCTTTCTTGGAAATATTCACCTAGAGAGGAAAAATGCTTTCTCTTCCATCACAAAAGAGGCAAGCCTTTGAAAACCAGTCTTTGTTCTTCACAATGTGAACTTGTATAATGTACAAAGAAGTCTCTCAGAAGCCCATAAACAAAAGAACACCTTGCTGTACACAAGTTATCTGTTTAACTAAGAGCCCTTTCTTCTCCTCCTCTGTCCTGATTTAAAGTATTTCAATGTGCCACAAAACTAAGATCTAATCATTGCAACACTTGGCAAAGGATTCCCACTGAGATTTTAGAAAAAAGCATCATACAATTTTATGTTAAGATGGGCTCCAAAAGCACATTGGAAATTGGTTAGAGATTGTTTACTTTTTTCATTAAAAATATTTAAGAAAATTAGATTTTCAGTGAATGATATGCACTGCTTTTAGAAATAATGTTTATAAGTTATTTGCCAACATAAATATTTTCAAATGAAGTTGTGGAATGTACATGTTAATCCAAATAGTTGACTTGTACTATTATACCTGAACCAGAAGCACTGATCAAAAACAATTGTTTATATCAAAAGTATACTTTTTTTGTTTTCTTTTCAACTGTGGGAAGAAATTTTGACTTGTGGAACAGATAGATTTTGCTATCATCCTAAGTTGAAAGTTCTAGCCTGCCAAAAATGTAAAGCTTTTTCCCTATGTGAAATTTACCCATCCTTGTTTTTGTGTATCTGTAATATTCATATAATATATACAATATATGTAATTTTAGAATAAAAAGGAATGAATTACTGATATGTGCTATAAGATGGATAAAACTTGAAAATATTATAAGAGAAAGAGAAGTCAATCACAAAAAGACCACATATTATATAATTTCCTTTGTACATAATGTCCAGAATAGCCAAATCAATAAAGACGGAAACTAGATTTGCTGTTGCCTAGGGATAGAGGGGAGGGGAGGAAATGATTACTAATGGGTATGTGATTTATTTGCTGGCTGATGAAAATTTTATAAATTTAAAATGTGACAATCGTTATACAACTCAGTGAACATACTACAAATCACTGAACTGTACACTACACATGGGTGAATTTTATATGTGAAGTATCTCTCAGTAAGAATGTTTAAAAATTATGAGTACAGGAAGTCATTTTGGCCAGATGCAGAGGCTCATGCCTGTAATCTTAACATTCTGGGAAGCTGACACAGGAGGGTTGCTTGAGGCCAGGAGTTTGAGATCAGCCTGGGCAACATAGTGAGATCCCATCTTCATAAATACATAAAAGATAAAATAAATTAGCTGGGCGTGTTTGTATGTAACTGTAGACCTAGCTACGTGGGAGGCTGAGATGGAAGGATCTCTTGAGCCCAGGAGGTTGAGGCTGTGGAAAGCTGTGCTCAGGCCAGTGCACTCCAACCTAGGTTATCGAGCAAGACCTTGTCTAAAATAAATATAAACAAATATAAAGAAGATAAAAGTAATTTGAAGTGAATAACCCAAGAAAAAATTATGCAACATTTATCAAAATGAGATATCTCATTAAACTCTCATCTAAGAAACTGAAATAATTAAAATTGCTTTTGATATTCATATAAAAATGAACTTGTACTCACACATAATGAAAATAATACTAAAAATAAATATGTCACAAAGGAGAAATCCTTTTAGATGATGACCTAGATGATAGAAGCAGAATGAAAAAAGTAATGAAAGAGTAGATAAGACAAACAAAATCTCTCCTTTCCTCTGCCCTGCTGTATGTGTGGAACCACCAAATACAGCTGTGGATTCTTCTCCCACACGTGAAGAGAGAATGAAGCTGCTCATGAGTGACCTTTAGAATCAAAGCACTCTGAGTATGAGAGACGCCATTGAATGATGTGACCCTTCCCTTAAATACCTGTAAAGAAGATAACTGGTCAGTCAAATCAGTAAACTGCACTAAGAAAAAGCATGTATTTACAAACACACGCTCAAATACACACACAGAGAGACACACACAGATGGACACACTTTTTTTTTTTTTTGAGACTGAGTTTTGCTCGTTGCCCAGGCTGGAGTGCAATGGTGCAATCTCGGCTCACCACAACCTCCGTCTCCCAGGTTCAAGCAATTCTCCTGCCTCAGCCTCCCAAGTAGCTGGGATTACAGGCAGGTGCCACCATGCCCAGCTAATTTTGTATTTTTAGTAGAGATGTGGTTTAACCATTGTTGGTCAGGCTGGTCTCATACTGATTACCTCAGGTGATCCACCCACCTTGGCCTCCCAAAGTGCTGGGATTACAGGCGTGAGCCACTGTGCCCAGCCCATTGCTTTGTTTTTGTTTTTGTTTTACATAGTGTTATGGGTGTAATAGAATTCCCTAAAACCAACTATTGGACCCAGAGGGATGCATGGAACCCACCTTTAAAACCCCTGCTCTGCACACTGGAAAAGTAGGAATAGCTAACAATCCAGAGACATAGAAGAATTATTCTTACAAGGTTTCAGTTTGGCCAAAAACAAGGCTTTTGGGGGTGTTATTGGCTACAAGTAACTGACCACATGAAGTAAATGGAGTTAGGAACTAGGTGTGCAATGTAGACCAACACACTGGAACATAGGGCATAGACTGAGAGCAACAGAGGACTACAATAGGAAGAACAGAGTCAATTTAACCTGAGTTCCTATTGAATGTTTGCTATTTAAGAGTTGTTAATCACAGGTTTTAATTGGTTTACTTCTCCAGCAAAAGTAGAAAAATATCTATACCATATTTTTGCTATCAGTACCAAATAAAATTATGTATGTATAGCAGGTACTACAGTACCTAGTGCTAAGTGGGTACACAGAATAAGATTATTTGTTTTGTGAAAAAGCCTCGATATTTCAGAATAGAAGCATAAATAGTAGGACTTGAGCTCTACCTATAAAATTACAGGGAGTGTTAAAGCCTAAATCCTGAGATTAAAGAGAGCCATTCATCACCCAAAGAGACTAGGAAGTGGAATTTACTTGCAGAAACACAGAAAGTTAGAGTAATAGGTTGTGTGGTACTGACAACAAGGCTGTCTTCATTCAGAGTTATCTTCTGAGACAGTGGTTCCTTTCATATGCCATAGACGGTGAGGTCTTGGATTTTCCTGAAGATAGAGCTGAGCTTACATTAGAGGGCACTTTACACACCCAAACCTACCAAGAGCTGAGCTGTGCAGAGTCGAAAACCTAGTAGCTTGTGGCTGGACGTGGTGGCTCATGCCTGTAATCCCAGCACTTTGGGAGGCTCAGGCGGGCTGATCACGAGGTCAGGAGTTGGAGACCAGCCTGACCAACATGGTGAAACCCTGTCTCTACTAAAAATACAAAAATTAGCCAGGCATGGCGGCACACAACTGTAATCCCAGCTACTCGGGACGCTGAGGCAGGATAATTTCTTGAACCCGGGAGGCAGAGGTTGCAGCAAGATGAGATCATGCCGTTGCACTCCAGCCTGGGCGACAGAGTAAGACTCTGTCTCAAAAAAAAAAAAAAAGGAAAAAGAAAAAGAAAACCTATTAGCTTCTGATCATCACTGGTGGGCTGGTGATGGCTTCTTGAGTCAAGAATAAGAATTAATCTGTTACCTGTAGCTTGTGACACTGGAAACACTATATTCGTTTTACTCTCATTTATTTACCTTAATACTGGATATACACAGGGATTTGGAAGGCGTTCTGAGAAGATCAGAATGATTAATGGAAGAAACTCACTGAGTTATGAAGAAAGATTGCAGGAAGTAAAAATGTATTGTTTACTTAAGGATTAGTTGTCTAAAGATATGTTAATAGTCTCCCAGTTCTTGAAAGGTAAAAATAACATGCTGTCCTTCATAAGCAAATTTAAAATTACTAGCCCATCAACAGTAAAAACATGTACTTAAAGTTATTTTTCTCAGGGATGAGAATAGCTTCTAGCAAATTAAAAAAAAAATCCTTCCTTCAATTCCTCTGATAAACAATAGAATTCATGTAATGAGGCAGCACGGATGATGCTGCTTGTAAAAGAAAAAAAGATAAACATTCTAACTTTAATAGAGACTGTCTTTGATCTTTTACTGTTGAAAGTTTTTTGTCCCCCTCACACCAACTAATTCACCAATTCTCTGATTCTCCAACACCAACTAGGTTTCAACAATTCAATTATTTCATTCTGACACTATCTGACACTAGAGTGTCAGATCATACAAGTTAAAGGGTCAAGACTGCCTCCACTTCGGACACTAGTTACAGTTACTACCTGTGCTTCTGACTAAATGACTGTAAATTGAGAGTTCCCATGACCCCATCCTCACATGTGATTATTTGCTAAACGGCAACACAGAATTTAAAAAAATCTTTACTTATATTGACCGATTTATTATAAATACTACAACTCAGAACAGCCAAAAGAAAGAGACACACAGGGCAAGATGAGGGAGGAAGGAAACGCAGAGCTTCCATGCTCTTTCTGGGTGCACACTTCCATTATTTCGATATATTCACCAACCCAGAAACTCTAAACCCTGTCATTTAGGTTTTCTTCAGCCATTGGTGAATAGCTCAATCTACAGACCCTTTCCCATTCCTGGAGGTTGGGGAAAGTAGGGCTTATAGTTAACCAATTCTTGGTCTTTTTGGTAATCAGCTTCCGCCCTGAAGGTATGTGCCCACAAAGAGTTTCCTCATCAGGGCATAAAAGACTCCATCACCCTTTTCACTCAGAAAATTCCAAGGGTTTTAGAAATTCTGTGCCAGGTAGCAGGGACAAAGACTATGTGTTTTTTTTCTTTTTTTTTTTTTTTCTTTTTGAGATGGAGTCTTGTCCTGTCACCCAGGCTGGAGTGCAGTGGCATGATATTGGCTCACTGCAACCTCCACCTCCTGGGTTCAAGTGATTCTCCTGCCCCAGGCCCCCGAGTAGCTGGGATTACAGGCACATGCCACCATGCCCAGCTAATTTTTTGTATCTTTGATAGAGACGGGGTTTCTCCATGTTGGCCAGGCTGGTCTCAAACTCCTGACCTTGTGATCCGCCCACTTCAGCATCCCAAAGTGCTGGGATTACAGAAGGGCCAAGTGTTTTCCTATGATACCACGACTATATACCAACCCACTGAATTAGATTATCACAAACAAGGTGAAATACTAGGCCACCAATTAATACACTTCCCACACACACACACACGTATCTTGTTGTAGCTCCCCACCAAATGTTCACGTTTGCCCATTTCTTACAGTTTGTTTTGACCATATAGCCAGATTTCTCTGTTCCCCACAGACACTTGAACTTTGGCTTATCCCCATACCTGAGGAAGTGCTAAGATGCAGAATATACCCTGTTCATTAGGTCATCCCAGGAATCAGCTGACTACCCCAGGTACATTTCCTGTCGTGGTGCCTGTCATGCTATGTACTCACTCCTCATTGCTTGCCTAATTTCCCCTTAGACATTTCTGCAAAGTTCTGCCTACTTCTATAAAAGAAAGACTTTTTTTTCTGTTTGATTTTGCATTTCTTTTCATTGGACACTTCTTAAAACAAGTGTTAATAATGCTAAAATCACTTCCAATGTCAATATCAGCATCGTCTATCCAGACAAAATGAAACTAATAATTAAACAATTATATCATAGACTTAGGCAATGCAAAATTGGCAATCTGAAGTCTTTTGAATTTATAAAGGTGCTTTTTGTAAGGTGCTTTTTACAAACTAGGTTCTACAGTGAAGGAAAGGTAAAAATACATCATTTTAAAAATAACATTTGACTACATACCAGGGAAAATTTTCTTAAAATTTCATTACTTCATTTTTATGAGTTCTCACTTACATAGATTACATTATTTTTATCTCATCTATAGCTCACTTATATAAGCCAAATCAGACATCATCCTGCCCAATCTTTTCTAAAAAATATACAAATACATAATTTTTATTAGAAAATAAAAATGTGGAATGCTTCACAAACTTGCACGCCATTTTTTGCAGGTATATGCTAGCCTTTTCTGTATTATTCCAATTTTAGTAGATATGCTGTCTACTTGAACACAGAATCTCTTTTTATTATTATTACAAGGATAGTTGAGATTCAGGGCCTACATTGAGAGGATGGCCAGTTAATCACCTCTTTAAAATAAAAATAAATCTTTGCATTATCCCCCAAAAGCCATCTGGATAGGGAAAAAATGAAATATGTCATGAAGTTGACATTTTTTACCATTGGAGGTTTGCATGATAAAACAATATGGTGAAAGAGAATGTTGACTTTCATGTGGATTTTAGTTGTGTAAATGGATTTAGCAACTTTATTTGAGGAAACAGTTCCGTTTACTAAACTAATATCAATAAGCTGATTACTTGAAAGTTAAATATATTAATGAAACAAATATATTTTCTGATAATGTTTATTTAATGACCACAGACAATTTTACATGTCTTACAAATACAAAAACAATGAAAAAATACCTCCATTTCTTTTTGTGCTATCTTGTTCTTATTATAGTCTTTTCTTTAAAACAACTTTGTCCAGGCAAAAAAGTTAAACTAGATGAAAAATCCACAGTGTCACTTTTGGACTTAGTGAAGCCACTGTGCATTGTTTGCACCAAAACAGCATTGTATATTGATAGCAGGAAACCTAGAATCCTCATCGTAAATGGAAACATAAGTAGAAAAACAATATCATACTAATACATGTGCCTTTGATTCTACTGCAGAATTAAATAGAAAGCATGAACAAGATTCCATTGCATAGCTAAATAGTAAGCATGAACAAGATTCCACTGTATAGCTACATAAGATGCATGAACAATGAACAGCAAAAAATGTTTGTAAACTTTATAAATAATTGATCAGATGTGAGGTGGATCTGGCTGCCACATGGGTCACCCCATTGATTGCCAGGTTGACCTGGTTGATCCAGCTGGCTAGGCCAGTGTCCCCTGCCTCCTTCATGGCTCTGTGTTGCGAGCTCATGGAGGATGAGGATGATGTGGTCATTAAAAGACTGTTCTTCTGTTTAGGGTAAATGATTCGTTACTAAAATGTATGAATAAAACAAATACACAAAAAGTCAATCGAATTGCATAAATATTTCTCATACAACATGGCTAAAAATGTCCTCTCTTCCTAAATGGACTTTATGTCCTGTGAAACTCTTCCAGCTCATTTACATGCATAACTTCACCACTGGTTGTAATTCACGTATTATTGCTAAATCAAACAGTCATTAAAAACATATGGTCAGAAACTAATTTAAGAAAGAATATTTGTCTTTTTTTATATTTTTCAAAAGAATATTAGGTACAAAGTAAAAACTCACTGAAGCTTCTTAAATGAGTGTTATTTTCAAAGTTAAACTATTCAGATTTATTAGTGATTCTGTCAGTTGTTTATAAAATCACACATTCTGGTTTCACCTTCATTCTAAATTTTTAACTTAAACAAAAGGAGCAGCTCTTCTGAATGTAAAAAATGTGCTATTATAAACCATCTGTATTTTTGTTAATGGTGAAAAATATGAGGAAAAGTAAAATAATTTGCATATAGATACAGACACATTTCATTCTCACTTTTAACTAAATGGGCTTATTTTGGTCAGTTAATTCACTGGGAGATATTCTGAGTTGTGTATATCAATCAACTCTAATGCAAGGTATCTTGCAGAAAAAAAATGGACCCATCTACCTTTCACTTTGCAGGAAGAACTGGAGCTTAGATGGACTCTTTGATCAGAAGATCAAAATGTTTAACAAACATAAATGCATGTTCTGGACATTGCAGTACCTCATATTGCTATAATATCAGGATCAGCAATGAACTCTTTATAACCAGTTGTTTTCAAATATAAGTTAAATATTTGGCACTCAAAGATAGTCCACAAGCAAGAATATCAGCAACAGTTGAAAACTTACCAAAAATGTAAAATCCTTTATTAAACTTATTAAAAATGCCTCTCCTCCAAACTACTAAATTGGAATCTGCATTTTAACAGGCCTTTGTATACATATGAAATTTGAGAAACACCAGGTTATGTGCTTTAACAGCACAGAGGGATGCTTTAAAAGGGACTTTCTTGTGTATGGAATTGAACTAGATGTTCAATTCTTTCTTCTAATCCTGAGATTATATGGGATCTCTGAAGGGATAAGAGAAATGAATCTTAAATTTTTACGTAATCTGCCACTTTCTTGTCCCTTAACTTCTCTAATTTGAAGGAAAATATTATTTCATTCATTTGCTCTTCTTTATTAGTATTTTCTCTCAGGAAACCAAATAAAAAAAGTACAAAAGGAATTTCTCATTTTCTGTCATTTTCAAAGTATAAGTCAAACGTTGATCCAGGCAGCAAAAGACAATTTAATAATTGACAGCCAGTTTAACCAGAGAGATTTTGCCTTTAATGTCAAAAATACAAAGCCACCAATTTCTTCAATTGTCAAGAAATTTTTATTAACATTGGCCCACAGTGAATTCTTTCATACTTCTTCCTGTTTTCCATTCCCAATACTATTCCACTGGGGTACACGATAATGATTATCATCCCAATTCCCACAATACTACCTAACTAGTTTCTGAATTTTCACTCTATTCTCTCTGATCCATTTTGTATAGTGTAGCCATAGTAAAATTTCTGAAATAGGAAACTGATCATGTTGTCCCCTGCTTGAAACTCTGCAAATGTTTTCATTTTAAGGAAAGAGCTCAAACTCTGCAATAGCCTTCAGTAAATATCCCTGGTGATCATAACTTCGCTCTCCTTTGGCCTAGTCTCTTTGCTTCCCTCTCTTGTACTCTGCATTCCGCACTCTATGCATATCAAATTCCTGTCACTTTCACAAGCTCACCTGTTCAGATTTGGTATCCTGCTACTTCAATTTAACTCTTTCCTTATATTACATATAAAATAATATATACTGTATATGGGATGTCCAATATAACACATAGTTTCTTTTCTCATCCTAAGTGCCACTTCAACTAGGAAGCCCATCATAATAAAATACATCTTATGTAGATTTCATAGCACCCTGCAATTCTCTACCTTCACACATACTGCACTATATTAAATCACCCAATTACTTGTAGAACTTTGTGAAAATATTATTTACCTAATCTTAGCAGATTACCTCTTAAACTGTCCATTTTAATAAAAACCTGTCTGATTTAGGTGATTATAGAACAACGAATAAAAATCAGGTAAACTGCAATGACAAAAAGTGAACAGGAATTTGTGGCAGGACTAAACACCAAAAGAGAGGAGAATATCAAAATAAAATAGAGGCCTAGTACTGATTATCTGGAGATAGACTTTATGGAGACAGCTGACTATCTTTTGAGACTTAATGAAATTTCTTTGAGTTTCCTGAGCTATGTCTTATGAAAAACTCAATACCTTTCTCCAAATGCTGTATGAATTGCCTCTCCCTGCAATTTTTGTTCCCGTGTCTGTTTCCTAGTTCCTTCTTCTGCTGAAAGTTATAACTCTTTTCACAACTCTTTTCTCTTAGCTTTCTGTCAACCCATTTGTAAAATGTGGCTCTTATCAGTAGATATAGTATATTTTAGAAATTTGGAAACAACCAATGTCTTTTTCACTGCACAACTTAAACAAATATTAAATATCTTATTACTATGATAATTATTATTATTTTGCAAGAACTTTGTTCTTGATGAAGAATTGTTCTAGGTTGGGCATGTTGGCTCATGCTTGTAATCTTAACACTTTGGGAGGCCAAGGAGAAAGGATCATTTGAGTCCAGGAGTTCAAGACCAGTGTGGATAACATAGGGAGATACCATCTTTACAGAAATAAAAAATTAAAAAGTTGTATCCTGGTGGGGTGGTGCATGCCCATGGTCCAGGCTACTTAAGAGACTGAGGTGGAAGGATCACTTGAGGCTGAGAGGTCAAGGCTGTGTAAGCTGTAATCACACCACTGAACTCCAGACTGAGCCACAGAGAGAGACCCTGTCTCAAAACAAACAAACAAACAAAAAGAATTTCTATACCAATTATTTGGTCACCATGCCAATCTCATGGACTGGAAGATTCACCATTGTTAAAATGTTCATATTACCCAAAGCATCTATAGATTCAATGCAATCCCTATCCAAATACCAATGACATTATTCACAGATGTAGGAAAATAATTATAAAATTTATATGGAAACACAAAGACCTGACTAGCCAAAGCTATGCTAAGTGAAAAGAACAAAACTAGAAGAATCACATTACCTGACTTCAAATTATACTACAGAGCTATATAACTGAAATAGCATGGCTGTGGCATAAAAACAAACACATAAACCAAGGGAACAGAATAGAGAACCCAGAAACAAATCTGCCCACCTACAGTGAATTCATTCCTGACAAAGATGTCAAGAACATCCATTGGAGCAACAACAATCTCTTCAATAAATGGTGCTGGGAAAAATTCATATGCAGAAGAATGAAACTAGACCCCTATCTCTCGTCATATACAAAAAATGAAATCAAAACGAATTAAAGACTTAAATCTAAGATGTCAAACTATGAACCTACTAGAAAAAAGAAAAAACTTTGCAGACACTCTCCAGGACATTGATCTGGGCAAAAATTTCTTGAGCAATGCCCCATAAGCACAGGCAAACGTGGACGAAGGGGATGACATCAGGTTAAAAAAGCTTCTGCACAGCAAAAGATACAATCAACAAAGTGAAGAAACAACCCACAAAAATGGGAGAAAAGATTTGCAAACTACTCCTCTTACAAGAGATTAATAACCAGAATATATATATAAAGAACTCAAAGAGCTCCATAGGAAAATAATCTAATAATCCAGTCAAAAAATTGAAAAAAGATTTGAATAGACATTTCCCCAAAAAAGACATACAGATGACAACCAGACATATGAAAAGGTACTCAACATCATTGATCATCAGAGAAATGCAAATTGAAACTGCAATGAGATATCATGTCACCCTTGTTAAAATGGCTTTTATCCAAAAGACAGGTAATAACAAATGTTTGTGAGGATGTGAAAAAAAGGAAACCTTTGTACACTCTTGGTGGAAATGTAAATTAGTAAAACCACTTTGGAGAACAGTTTGGAGGTTCCTCAAAAAACTAAAAATTGAGCTACCTTGTGATCCAACAATTCCTCTGCTGGGTATATACCCAAAAGAAAATAAATCAGTATATCAAAGAGGTATCTGCACTCCTGTGTTTGTTGCAGCACTGTTCACAATAGCTAAGATTTAGAAGCCAACTAAGTGTCCATCAACAGATGACTGGATAAAGGAAATGTGGTACATATACACAATGGAGTACCATTCAGCCATAAAAAATGAGATTCAGTCATTTGCAACAACATGGATGGAACTGGAGATCAATATGTTAAGGAAAATAAGTGAGGCACAGAAACACAAACATTGCATGTCCTCGCTTACTTGTGGGATCTAAAAATCAAAACAATTGAACTCATGGACATGAGTTCAAGAGTAAAAGGATAGTTACCAGAGACTGGGAAGGGTAGTGGTATAGGTGGCTGAGGGAGAGGTAAGGATGGTTAATACGTACAAAAAAACAGAAAAAATGAAAAACACCTACTATTTGATAACACAATAGGGTGGCTATAGTCAATTATATGCTTAAAAATAACTTAAGGAGTGTAATTGGATGGTTTGTGACTCAAAGGATAAATGTTTGAGGGGATGGATACCCCCATTCTAGATGATGTGCTTATTTCAAACTGCATGCCTATATCAAAACATCTCATGTACTCTATAAATATATACATCTACTATGTACCCACAAAATAAAAAATAAAAATAAAAATGAATAAATACTTGAATGGATTCACCTAAAAAGAGCATTTGCTTTTAGGGAACACCTATCCCAAAACCTTATCCTAAACTTGGTGACATCAAAATTTTCAAATTTTCTTCCAGCTCAGAAAAACTATCCTCTAGTTTTTCCCCGTGGAAATGAAAACATTCATTTGAGAAACCAAATATCTATACTACTGGTGGTCTTATTTTTGTTCTTGTTATGATGTCATATATGTCAGAGTTACCTAAAAGATTTAGAAATAATAATCAGAATGTAAGCCCCCACGGGAAAGAATTTTGTGTCTTCAATACTGCATCCCCATTATCTATAATAAGACTAGGCAAAGTATAGTGATATAATAAAAATTATAAAATGAATGAGTGAAAGAATTAACCTTCCTAATCTAACAAATTGTTGGGGTTCTTCATTTGATAACCACTAGGGAGAGTGCAAACAAAATTAACAACACCACCACCACCAACACCAACAACAAACCATAGAAGAGCTGGGAAGGGTTCAAACAGGAGAAAAAAAAAACAACAATATAGGGAAACAATGGAAAGTATTACCCATTTTTCCCTTCTCTAAAAGACAGCAACTGTCTTTGAGGTATTTAGGAAAGCATAATAAACAGAGGAGAGACTTAGAATATGAGTCCCGAGACTGCCAAGGGTAAAATTTTTAGTTGAAAAGCATATAGGTCTCCAAGCCTAGATCTTTGGAGAAAAGGTCATGATTTTGGGACACAAATCAATTTTTAAAAATCTGTCAAATGTACATAATATTAATAAATATTTACAAGGTTGCAATATTCTGGATGTTTCTGCAAAAAGTTGATTTTGATTTTTTAATGCTAATTAATGCTGAAAGAGTAAATAGGAGGATACCGGATATTTATATTTTGATAGCTGGGAGCAGGACCAGCTACATAATTTGTGAGGACCAGTTAAAAAATAGAAATGTAGGCTTCTTGTTAAAAAATTATTGGGAATTTTACAACATCAACAGTAGCACATTAAACCACGTATAAGACCCTTTTGCATACCCATAAAGCTGATTGTGGTTGGGAATAATACTAAGTGCAATGAAATATGCTGAAATGGTGGTCATCTATGTCTTTGTGACAAAACATTTTTGACACAAAATTATTTACCTAAACATCTAGTTGAATAATAGTTTATGTTATATTATTTTGCCTCAGCATTAACTTCCTTTATTACTGAATTTAACTGTATCTTTCCTCTTTGGAAATGGGAAAATTAGAGACACTATTAGATGATAACATCTTCTGATTAAAAGTTCCTTGATGATCAAAGTAATGAAAAAAAGATAATTAACATTTATGAACCAATTAGTATGTGCTAGATGCTACAACTACATAGGCTCATTAATCCTGAAGTAAAAATTTTCCAGTTATCGGCATATGTTCATGTGTAATTAATGAAGTAATTAACAAATGTAAGTAACTTGTCAAAGTATCACACAACCAATAGATGACTGATTAAGAATCAATACCGAGATTTGTTTAGTATGAAAAAAGAGAAACTTCTCTAATTCCTTCTTAGAGCATTCTAGTTGTCTCTTCTTTTTCTCCTATTCCCCAGGGAAAATGAAGTTATGAATATGATTGATTATATCCAAAGGCATTAACTGTGTATGAAAAAGCATACATTTCTTATTTTCTCTGTTTTTTCCCCTTGTGATACACAATTTTTTGATACTTCCTCTCTCTCTCTCTTTCTATTTTTCTCTAAATTGCATGAATTCAGATGCTCAGATTTAGATCTACATAAGTGGGAAACTTCATTTATGTACTAAACTTAAACGTCCTTTTACTGAGCTCTTTATTGCTGTACTGAGTTCTTGCAAAGCGGTTGTCAAAAACCTGTTCTGTTATTGCATCTTGTGTTCTCAGGTAGAAAAATGGAATGATGTGTAAGGTGATGTTTATATAGTTTTGCATCTTTATTCATAGCATCCAACCTCATACTTAACTTCCCTTTACATCCATACAGTGTGTGATACTTACAGTTTTGTTTTTAGGATTAAATAATGTAATGAATGCATAGTGCATAACTGGCACATCCATTCTACTTGACAAAATCAACCATAATAATAATGATATATCTATTTCAGGGTGGAGGACGGGCCTATGAAAATACATATTTGTAACAATTGAATTAGAAAAAAATCATTGATTTGCAAATTGAATAGGATAAGATTATCAAAGTTAGCTTTGAGAATCTGATAAGAAAGAGAATAAGAGATACACATGACATTTCAAAGTTTGAACTGTCTGATGATAGTCAATTACATTAGGAAAGCTAGGCCTTTTCAACTAGAAATGATTCCTGGAAGAATTTTATCAACTTGACATTTATAAAAGCTATATTTGATAATATATGACAAAATATGGCAAATATTCTAGTTTCTTGTGTCTCTATAAAAGCTCAAAATGTGACTTTCACTCAATGAATATGTTTCTATGGAAACTAACATAAATAATGTATTATATTATTTTCTAATGATCTAGCTCAGTACAGGACTAGAATTTCAAAGGCTGAAACAAATAAAATTTATTTAATATCTTAACGGTGTCAAGCAAGAGCTGAAGACATGGGTCACATTAAAATTCTTCTTAAGATCTCAATATGTCAGTATTCTATTTGTTGAATAAATGGTGACCTGTATGTTTTAAAGAAAATATATGTAAGAATTAATTGACATGCTATTGTAAAAATTTATGAGTTTTACTTGAATTCTCCTTCAGACAGATGGCTATTTCATTTTAAAAAGACAGAGGACACAGGAGTGCATGGGGTGAGACAAAGTATTTTATTATTTTTCCTCCAAAAAAGGTTTGATTTTAGCTAGGTACTTAGACATGTGCAGTTTGAGATCCAAAGTTCAGCACCATAAATCTTAGAGCAGACCATCTGGAGCTAAAAATATTTAAGAACAGGTGTTATAAATTGCCCATTTATGTTCATATAGGAGCAAGATGGTAGTAGAAAATCTGCTTTCAAGTAGAAGTACATCTTGATGGACATTTCAGAATAAATTATCTGCCAAATATACTCTTAAGTGTATAAATAGATTTTGTCATATAGGTGAGGTCGCTTGGGAGCATCTGTTTACATTTTGGAAATTTCAAGTTAAGTTTCCATTTTAGAATATTTGTTGCTTGATAGATCTTTTTACAGGAAATATCTAACGGGAGATTTTTCTTTAGGTTTCTTTTCTTTGTAACATAAAGCTATTTTGTCAGAGAATAATTAATATGTCTTCTTACTTATTATGGCAGGTATACCCAACAATCACTTATTTGCAAATATCTTTATTTTATATACAATCACCTCTTTGCATTCGTAGGCGATTGGTTCTAGAACTCCCTGAGGATACAAAAATCCATGGATACTCAAGTCCCTTATATAAATGGTGTAGCGTCTGCATGCAGCCTTAGGTGTACTATGTGTATAGTCTTTAAATCATCCCCACATTGCTTATAATACCTAACACGATGTAAATATTATCCTTGAATAATGTGGCAGGTCAGGAATGCTGACTCCCCATGTAGTCAAAAATCTGCATATAGTTTTTGACTCCCCAAAAACTTAACTATTAATAGCCTACTGTTGACTAGGAGCCTTACCAATACCATAAACAATTACACATATTTTATATGTTATATGTATTATATGCTGTGTTCTCCTCATAAAGTAAGCTAGGAAAAAATAAAATGTTATTAAGAAAATCATGAGAAGATAAAATATATTTACTATTCATTAAGTGGAAGTGAATCATTATAAAGGTTTTCATCTTCATGTTTTCACTTTGGACAGGCTGAGGGGGAGGAGGAAAAGGAGGAATTGGTCTTGCTGTCTCAGGTATGGCAGAGTAGAAGGGGTGGAGGAGGCAGGAGAGGCTGGCAAACTCAGTGTAACTTTACAGAACTCATTGTAATTTCTGTCTAACTTTTGTGCATACAGTACTAATCCTTCCCCCACTGTTTGCTTTACTTTCAGCGTCTGTGTCATGGAAGGGACCATGTCATAAAAGAAGTAAAAAGCAGTCTTGAAGAATCGGAACAATTCTGCTAGATTCTCTAATGTCAGTTTGTTTCCTGGTACTGCTGCTTCTAATTCTTCTTCTCATCATCTGGCACTGGCTCAAAAGCACGCCACCCATCTCCATCAAGTCATCTTCTGTTAATTCCTCTGGAGTGGTGTCTATTAGCTCTTAAATTTTTTCAAGATTCAAATCTTGAGTCCCTTCCCCCTCTACCTTTTTTTTTTTTTTTTTTTTGCTGTATCCACAATTTCTTTCATGATTTCCTTGATTGACTTTATTGTAAATTAGATGTTTTAGAATGCAAAACATCTGGACACAGTTTTCCCTAGGAGGAATTTATTATTTTGGGCTTAATGACTTTCATGGCTTTTTCTATAACAGCAATGGCATCTTTAATGGTGTAATTCTCCCAGATTTTCATTATGTTTTCTCTGTGAGTGTTCCTTTCTATAGCATTGAGAATCTTTTCCATAGAGTATCATGCATAATGAGCTAAAAAGTCCTTACTACCTCCTGATCTCGTGGCTGAACTAGAGACTTTGGGAAAAGTAGACCCCTTTGAAGGCTTCAGAGATGATCTCACGGGGTTCTGGGTGGCCAGGGACATTGTCTAATATCAAAAGAACTTTAAAAGGTAGTCCTTTGCTGGCAAAGTATTTCCAGACTTCAGAGACAAAGCATCAATAAAACCAACCCAGACTAAAAATTTCTTGTTGTCCAAGTCTTCTTGTACAACCAAAAGGCTAGCAGCTGGTATTTATCTTTTCTCTTCAAGGCTGGGGAATTAGTAGCTCTTTAGATGAGGGCAGTTGTGACCATAAACCCAACTGCATTTGCACAAAACAGTAGAGTTAGCCTATCCCTTCCTTCCTTCCTTAAATTCTGCTGCTTGCTTCTCTTCCTTCCCAATAAACATCCGTTGTGCCATTTCTTTTTTCCAGAATGCAGCACTTATGCCTGTATGAAAAGCCTGTTTGAGCTGATATCTTTTGTCCTCAATTATTTTCTTCCTTTGTAACTGTATTTAATTAATTGTATTTAATTTTAATTTTTACATATTTTTTGTTTCAATAGCTTTTAGGGTAGAAGTGGTTTTTTGTCATGTGGATGAATTGTATAGTGGTGAAGACTGAGATTTTAGTGCACCTGCTACCCAAATTTCTTAAAGGGATCTGGGAATTTACCTGCTGGCTCTTGGTTGGCAGAAGCTACTTCCCCTATTATTTTCAGATTTTTTTAATCCAAATCTCCATTTAACATTATTAAACCATCATTTGCTGGCATTAAATTTTACAGCTTTAGATCCTTCCCTTTCTTTTGCTTTAAGTTGTCATATAATGACTTTGCTTTTTCTCATATTATATTAAAATATAGAGGTGTGTCTTTTTGTGTGTGTGTGTGAGATGGAGTCTCCCTCTGTCACTCATGCTGGAGTGCAGTGGCACCATCTCTGTACACTGCAACCTCTGCCTCCCGATTCAAGCGATTCCTCTGCCTCAGTCTCCTGACTAGCTGGGACTACAGGCACGTGTCACCACAACTGGCTAATTTTTTGTATTTTTAGTAGAGATGAGGTTTCACCATGTTAGCCAGAATGGTCTTGATCTCCTGACCTCCTGATCCACCCACCTCCGCCTCCCAAAGTGCTGGGATTACAGGTGTGAGCCACCATGCCCAGCCAGGTATGCTATAGCAATTTTGGCCTCGTATAAAAACCACATTTTCAAAACAAGATGAGATAAAAGGGTACTTTGCAAAAAGTGCAAGGTTTTCACATCTGTTGGCATAAATGCAGCAATGGCTTAATAAATTTTCTTTTCTTTTTTTTTTTTCAATGGTCCTTACACTAGATTAATTTATCTTGAAATACTGGGCAACTGCAGCTGCAGACTTCAACATACAGCACATATCAAACAAGGTAATGTTTTCTTGTAATGTCATGACTTTTCTATGATTCTCAGGACCACTTCAAGCATCACTAACGGCATTTTGTATGAGTCTCACGCTGTTAATCAAGGTTCACAGTCTTGCACTAAACATGAAAATATGTGAGAACCATAGGAGATCACTTTTTACTATAGTACACAATTTACTGGAGAGATGAACTGCTCACATGGAGATTATTAACATTGCATGGCTTTTCTTTTTTCTTTTTTTTGAGATGGAGTCTTGCTCTGTCACCAGGCTGGAGTGCAGTGATGCAATCTCGGCTCACTGCAACCTCTGCCTCCCGGGTTCAAGCGATTCTCCTGCCTCAGCCTCCTGAGTAGCTGGGACTACATGCAGGTACCACTATGCCCAGCTAATTTTTGTATTTTTAGCACAGATGAGGTTTTACCATGTTGGCCAGGATGGTCTCGATCTCTTGACCTCGTGATCTGCCTGCCTTGGCCTTCCAAAGTGCTGGGATTACAGGCATGAGCCACCGCGCCTGGCCTCATTGCATGACTTTTAAGCTGATATTGGCAACACTTGAGCTCACCACAACAGAAACCGGATGTGGCTACCAAATTATTACAGTAGTACAATATGTACTACAGTTAATTTTATGCAGTTGTAATTTAATAGTGCATCTTAACATTTGTTTACATTTATCTCAACTGTGAATGGCACCATGTAGATCTGTGTTTATATGTGTAATATTTTATAAACTTTAACTTTTTATCATAAAACTGTGTCTATTTTATGGTAGTAAATGATAAAACAAGTAAGTATCTACATTGATTTTATGCACTTATAACATACCTAACTTTTTCTTATTTCTCTCTATATTTCTAGGCTATGCAGTTCATCTGAGTTTTTTTTTCAAACTGTGGCAAATCTCAAAAAAAATTCCAGCGTATTTATTGAAAAAAGTTTTCACAGAAGTAAACTTATGCAGTTCAAACATGTGATTATTCAAGGATCAACTGTCATTGCTATATTGTATGGTTTAGGAAATAATAATTTTAAAAGACTATAAAATATTCTGTACAGACACAACAATTTTTTGAGTATTTTTGATCCATGGTTGGTTGAATTTACAGATGTGGAATCCATTGATATGGATGGATGAGCGTACTTCCTTTTCCTTTCTACCTCAAGGAAGAATATGTATATTTATTGTTGGGAAACTTTTTATCATCTTAATATATAGAAAGACTTTGGAGTTGGGTGCGGTGGCTCACACCTGTAATCCCAGCACTTTGGGAGGCTGAGGCAGGCAGATCACAAGGTCAAGAGATCAAGACCATGCTGGCCAACATGATGAAACCCCGTCTCTACTAAAAATACAAAAATTGGCTGGGCATGGTGGTGCGTGCCTATAGTCCCAGCTACTTGGGAGGCTGAGGCAGGAGAATTGCTTGAACCTGGGAGGTGGAGGTTGCAGTGAGCTGAGATTGTGCCATTGCACTGCACTCCAGCCTGGCAACAGAGCAAGACTCCATCTCAAAAAAGAAAGGACTTTGGTTGGCAGAACTGTTTTATTTCCTCAACAACACCATTCTCCACATAAGGTAGAAAAGCCAATCTATATTATATGCACGTCAGCTAATATCCAGTGAATGCAGAGCTTGGGAAAAAGAAACGCTGCTCTTGTTTTATCCCGCAATCTTATTGCTCCAAAATTCTGCTGAATTATTCTACTGCCCAAAGTCTAATTATAAAAATTATTAAATTTTATTTATTTCTACGCACAAATTGGAGTTTTGTCATTTGAAATCAAAGACTTCACACTAATTTTCTATTTAAATAGGTACTGTGCCCTGCTATATGGAAAACACCATGCTAGGAGTTGAGGTTTGAATTTACAAAGACAAATAAAACTTAGAATTATCCATGAAGAATTTGAAGCTAGGTATAAAAAGAAGAAAGCTCTAAATTAAAATTGAGTATGAAAACATCCAAAGTTCAGGAATATAAGAATTGCTATTGAAACACAGAAAAATTATATAAATACGATTTTCTGAGGGTTTTCTGAGCCAGGGAATTATGTGTCATTCTTCTTGTTCTTCACTTTCTAAACCCAATCTTTTTAACAGGTTTTGTCCATTCTATGTCTTGAGCCCTTTGGAATTTTCTTTATTTCATTTTCTTTCCTTTTTTAGGATGTGTATTGTGTATATTTTGCATATAAGTAATTGTAATTGTGTTGTATTATTCTTAAATAGTATTTAAGAGCATGACCTCGAGAGTCAGATCACTAGTGCACAAATCACATGTCTACCACTTAGATATTTTATTTGGGGTGAGTCTTTTAAACTTTCTGCTTTTTGGTTTCCACATTGGTTAAATATGGCTGAAAACAATACTTACTTCAAAAAGTTAGATCTAAAGAAGGTGCATTATTTCAGCATCCAGCAAAATAGCTGGTATATAGTAAGAGCTCAATTAATGTTACTTATTTTGTGTTATTACCACAGTTTGTTACTTGTTTCATATTCTCGGATTCCACCCTCATTCATCCTTCACCCATCATCTGGACTTACTTTAATAAAATATACATATGATCATTTAATTTATCTACCTATAGCTCATCAGAAACTCCCATTTGCCTTCAAGATGAACTCATAGATTTTTTGAGAGCACGATAGGCCTTTTATCATCAGTATCTTGTTGTATCACTAGTTTTATGACTGTCCGTTCATGTTCCCATCTTCCAAGCATTGTCCTTCTTGTCTACCTTTCAAATCCACCCTTTTTACTCCAGATTTTGGGCAGAAAACGCTACATGCCTTCAGTTACTTGAATTGGCAATGCTCTATTTCCCTCTTCTGAGACTTAGAACTCATTGAATTCACATTGCTTTCTTTATTCTTTCTCTACTCACCCCCATTCTTTCACAGCGCAAACTTTGTGTTATTTCCTCCATTAAAGTGCCCCACAACAGAGCTATTTCCTTTTCTGTGTGTGCCTCCTGTGTGAAGCCTAGACAACCCCAAACTGTGGCATATAATCACAGTGTATTGGAATTTCCAGTTTTCTTATCGGATCCTTCAATTCATTGTGTATTGTTCAAAGTCAGAGCCAGACTCATTTAATTATTATATGTTTAAGCCTGGAGGAATATACATACATACGTATAAATTAGGTCCTGAAAATAATTTGGTGTATATTTAACATAAAGAAGCACAGTTTTCCTTGAGTCTTGAAAAAAATGTTACCAGTAATGAAACTCAGGAGAGCAGATAAATCAGAAGTTTAAACCTGTGCAAGTATATGGATACCAAAAAAGTATTATAAATTCAGAAACCACAATATATAGCATACTGTTCTTTTATGTGCTTATTTTGCAAAATCAAGCCCTACTATTGAAATTTGGTAATATATGTATTAAAATTATATAACTCTGTGTGGAAGGAGAATATGGCATATTGGAAAATTAAAGTCTGCACTGAAAATGTGGTGTCTTGGATTGGTATTCTTGGCATACAACTGACTGCCTAGGGCACTTTAAGCTACTTAATTTATCTGATTACTGTTTTCCTCAATTGACCTTCAAGTGAAAATGGCTTAAGTTCCTTCCAGCTTTAGAATCCCAAAATCCTAATATTACCGGATGTTAGGGATTTTATTGTATCACTTCCAAAATGTATATGTTGAAGTCCTAACCTCCAGTACCTCAGAATGTGACTATATTTGAAGGTAGGGCCTTTAAAGAGGTGATTAAGGCCAGGCTCTGTGGCTCATACCTGTAAACCCAGCACTTCGGGAGGCTGAGGCGGGTGGATCACTTGAGTCCAGGAGTTCCAGATCAGCCTGGCCAAGATGGTGAAACTCTGTCTCTACTTAAAACACCAAAATTTGCCAGGTGTGGTGGCAGGTGCCTGTAATCCCAGCTATTTGGGAGGCTGAGGCAGAAGAATTGCTTGAATCCATGAGGTGGAAGTTGCAGTGAGCTGGGATGGCACCACTGCATTCCAGCCTGGGCAATGAGTGAGACTCCATCTTTAAAAAAAAAAAAAAGAGGTGATTAAGTTAAAATGAGACCATTAAGATGCATCCTAATCCAATTTTACTGGTATCCTTCTGAGAAAAGAACATTTGGACACACAGGACACCAGTGATATATGCACACACACAAAAATACCATGTAAGGACACAGCAGTAATGCAATCATCTGGAAACCAAGGGGAGAGTCCTCAGAACAAATCAAACTTGCTGACACTTTGATCTTGCATGTCTAGCCTGTAGAACTGGGAAGATTATTCTGGTTGGCTCAATCTAATTCAAGGCATACCTTGGAAGTATTGGATACCTCGGAAGTATTGGGGGTTGGGTTCCACACCACTGTAATAAAATGAACAAAGTAAGTAACACATACATTTTGGTTTTCCAGTGCATAAAATGTATGTTTACACTATACTGAAGCCTATTAAGCGTGCAATAGTATTATGTTTCAAAAATGTACATACCTGAACTTAAAAATATTTTATTTCTAAAATATGCTAACAATTGTCTGACACAGAGACACAAAGTGAGCCCATGCTTTTGGAGAAATAGCACTGATAGACCTGTTCCATGCAGAGTTGCCACAAACTTTCAATCTTAAAAAAAAAAACAGTATCTGTGAAGTTCAATAAAGCAAAGAGCAATAAAACCAGATACACCTGTACATGAGACCCTAAAGCAGAGAATCTGTCCTGGTCAGGTCAGAGAGATGATACAAGAAGGAGGAAGAGAAGAAAGGAGACTGAGAAGGGAAGGAGAAGGAGAAAGAGAAGAAGAGATTTGAAGGATGAGAGGGTCTTAATGAATTGTTACTGGCTTTGAAGATGAAGGAAAGTAGCCATGAACCAAGGGACACAAGGAGCCTCTAGAAGCCAGAAACAGTCCTCAGCTGATGGTCAGCGAGGACAAACTGATCTCAGACCTGCGACCGCAAGAAACTCAATTTTGTCAACAACCCACATAAAGAGAAATGAATTTTCCCCTAGAGACCCCAGAAAGGGATGCGGCCTTACCTACACCTTGGTTTTAGTCTGATGAGACCTATGTCAAACTTCTGACCCACAGAACTGTAAGGAAATAAACTTGCATTGACTTAAGTTGCTGAATTCGTGGTAAATTTGTTACAGCAGCAATAGAAAACCAATCAAATGTTCTACTTAATCCAAAATCTTCAGAACAGGGATGCGGTGTGCAGTGTATTTATTGCATGGGCATGTCCTGAAAGCTATGAGCTTCCTTTAGTTTTTCCGGTTTCAAATACAAACCTCAATCGGCATCTTTTACAAACTACTCCATGTGCTTGTCATATAGCCTCCACGAGTAGGCTATAATTCACCATTATCTTGTTGACAAGGCTATGATTCGTTTCACACATCATTGTTCATTAAAATAATGTAGACCTGCGCCTTAGTTCCATCCCACTTCAAAGCCTGACTGCTAAGTAATTTATGGTCAATTAATTTTAGTGGATGAAGAGCCACTAAATTTAGTGGATAAAAACTTACAGGTTTTCCACCTTTGTAATTATTTTATTTTATGAAATTTACTGCCTTAAACAAATTACAATATAATGTTTTTAAGACTGTCTTTTCTAAAATTTTCTTATAACAGTATTTAGCCATATGTGAAGAAAGAAAGGCATTTAATTATGTTTAAAGATTAAAATTACGTTTCTTTAAAAGTTACTTATTTTAAAACCATGATTACTTTCTTTTCTCTGTAGTATTCAATTTTAAATACAAAGTACCCATGTTATATGTTGAATTGAATTCTTTCTGCTTTCCATTCTTTTCCAAGTATATTTCAATATTGAAGAGGAAAAACTTTCTGGAAGTTATGTAAAAAATATTGTTTTTTATTGAGAAAATCTCTGTGATGCTTATTTACTATTATCCAGAAATATTGACCATAATTTTATTTGATAAAAGATTATATATTGATCCACGTTAGCAGGTGGTCACTGTGAACCCACATATTTCCATGCTGTAAAATTTTGCAGTTGAAATGCAATTTTTACAACACTGTTTAACAGTGTTCTCCAAAGGAATTTTAACTATCTAGACAGCTGGAGGGTGACAAATGTAGTTAAAAATAGACCAGAAAGATTCCTTGGTTGCAGAGGGGTCAATTACATTGTCTAAATCGGAGAATTCAACAAGAAGAAATTATTCTAAATGTACGTTTCACAACCATACAGGAACTGCTTGAAAGTGGGAAGAAATCAAATAAATGAGATCTAGGTACAAAGGACTTTACATTCCATGCGTTTATGAAGGAGTATAAAAGCAATGTATTACATTTCAAGGAAATGCCTTTGGGGGAAAGAAAAAAAAGAATGGGCAAAAAAAGACTAGAAAGAAAGTATTCACTATAGTTTCAATAAAAGGTATGATATCCTAAGATATCAGCATATCAAAAAAGTAGGAAGAATTTTCATTTAAAAGTAAAATCACCAAGTTTTAAAACCTTACTTGAAATGAACAGCAGAAATTTGCAACTAAAAGGAAAAGTGCCTCAGAATAAACCATTACATCTAGCAGGTGCTCATCTGTCCTCAGAAAGTTTCTACTTATAAAGTACACTAAACTTTTAGAATAAAGAAAAAACGGTTTTTATTTGGAATTTCTTCATGCTTATGAATCCCTTAAAAAATACAATATGTCCAATAAAAACTCAACTTTTTTTTTTCGTAGACAGTAGTGCCTATTTCTTCGGTTTTTTTTTTCTTCTTGTTGTTTTTTGTGGGGGATAGAAACACAATGTTGATCCACAGAGATCTCAATAGCTTTTTAGATGTAAAATATTTCTCCAAAATACATAAATGTGAAAAATATGATGTGTTTATGGACATGTACATATCAAATCATATTATATCAACAATACAACAGTGTCTGACGTGTGTGTGTGTGTGCGTGTGTACTTGTGCTAGACAGAACAAATTACTATTTACTATTTACTACTATCACAAGACAGTAATTACTGTTAAATACTCAGTTACTCTGATCTGAGGCAATGGCGTAAAGACTTTTGAACAAGAGCCTGTTTTAACTCTGTGGAACATGCAGAATTTTTTTTCTCCTTACATTTATTCTACAAGTCATCAGATAAACTTCAAAAAAGTTGACTAAAATATTAACTCCTTCCATAAAAGAATGTATTTTTCTACTTTACTTTTTCATTAAAATTGCATCTTTTAATTACAGAAATATTGTACATTTCTTTAGACTGTAAAGCCCCACTGCCTGAAGTAGCATACCAGTTCCACTGGTATGGTTATTTTATTAATTATAATAAATATTTTATTAGGTTATTTTATGATAATTAATGTTTAAATGTACTGTTATTTCATGTTATAATTGCTACATAATAAAACTATTAATTCTCAAATGTTATATGTTTCTTGGCCGGGCTCGGTGGCTCACACCTGTAATCCCAGCACTTTCGAAGGCCGAGGCGGGCAGATCATGAGGTCAGGAGATCGAGACCATCCTGGCTAACACGGTGAAACCCTGTCTCTACTAAAAATACAAAAAATTAGCCGGGCGTGGTGGCGGGTGCCTGTAGTCCCAGCTACTCGGGATGCTGAGGCAGGAGAATGGCATGAACCCGGGAGGCGAAGCTTGCAGTGAGCCGAGATCGCACCACTGCACTCCAGCCTGGGCGACAGAGCGAGACTCCGCCTCAAAGAAAAAAGAAAAAAAAAAAAAAAAGTTATATGTTTCTCATTACAATTAGATGTAGAACAAAACTTCAAATAGCTGACTGTTTTGTCGCACTCCACTTGAACTTTCAGCACCTTTTACTATGCTGAAAATAAAATATCTGAAATGTCTGAAAATAGGTCAGTGACAGAAATATTAAAGTGCCAAGTGTGGAGTTATGAGTGTCAGTCAATTCTTAGTGTTGTTTATGGTGAAGCAGGGGAACTTCATTCTAGAAGCACAAAAGCAGATTTTAAAAAAATAGGCAGAATTTTAAGGTTAGTTTTGAAAGATATAAACAGTATTTTCAAAATTAGTTATCTTAAAAACTAAACTCTTATTTTGCATTTAATGAACAATGATAAAGAAAGGAAATTTATGTAAAAATAATTAATGTGCCTAACAGAATGCTCACAGATTGTAGGGATATCAAAATTAAACATCATAAATATAGTTAACTTTTACTGAGCTCTTACTCTATTTCAGATCTTTTTAAAGCTGTCTCACAGATATTAACATACTTAAACTTCATACAAAAATGCTAAAAGGTAGATCCTAACAATAACCCCGATTTTCAGAAGACAAAATAAGGTACACATTGTGCAAACAAATTGCCTATATTTAGAAGATTAGTAAATTAGACATGCAGTTTTCAAACCCGGAGCCTTCACTCTTAATTAAGAAACAATATAAGAAGTATTAATTGCATATTGTACTATCAATGATGATAAGAGGTTATTGACATTAGAATTAGTGAATACCTTTTCTCTTTACCCTTTTCTAGGCATTTCTCATTTACTGTGATAAAGAGGACAGTTACTCTTGCCTAGATTTTCCTTGCCCTTCTTTTCTATAGGAATACAATACCCCTGAAGATGCCTATCCTCTCTGAAAATGTATAGTGTTAAAGTAAAAATATTTGCTATTAGCTTTCTGATAGACGTGTGGAAAATATCTTCAGAGATCTCTAAGTATAATGAAAAAACAATTTATTAGTATATTTGTACTTCATGGAAAAACATTAACAAAGATTACTTATTTATGCATTGATGACTTACTGAACTGAGAATCTACCATATCCAAGGAAATAATTTGTTCAACATTAAAGTGCTGATTCACACTGTATTCAAAATTTTTCTGATAAAGTAAATCTAAACAGAGTGAAACTGTCCTTCCTAATGGCCATGAACATCTTGCAATGGAGCTTAGTACAAAAGGGCAACACCCTGCAAGTACCACCATTTAATAAGACATCTTATTAATAAGTATGGAATATTCATGTGCCTGCAATATAATTTAAAATAAGTTAGAGTTAACAGTAAATTATTTAAAATTGCCACTTTGGGATGTCCATTCTATTGAAATTTATAGGCCCTCTTCACCATTTTATTGCACCCTATACCATTACCCTTTCTGAATATGAATCTATTCACATTTGAGAAGAGTGAGCTTAGAATAAAAGATTGAAGACATGTCTTTCAGATTTGGAGAACAGAACAGCAACAACAACAAATGGAAGAGATAAGTAATGACTTACCAGCAAAATCAGCACTCAAGGTTATTGAACTTTGCTTTAGTTTGAATGTCCCCTCCAAAACTCATATCAAAATTTAACAGCCATTGTGACAATATTTAGATGTGGGACCTTTAAGAGGTGATTAGATCACGAGAGGTCAGCCCTCACGAATGGATGAATGACATTATCACAGATTAGTCATTATGGAAGTGAGTTTCTGATAAAAAGCATGAGTTCAGCCCTTCTCTGTCTTGTTCTCTGTCTCACACACTTGCTTTCTCACCATGTAACGCTTTCCAAAATATTATGATGTAGCAGCAAGGCCCTCATCAGATGTGGCTCCTTCATCTTGAACTTTCCAGCCTTGAGAACTACATGCCAAGTAAATCTCTTTTCTTTATAAATTACCCAGTCTGTGGTATTCTGTTACTGCAGTAGAAAATAAACTGAGACAAGCATCTACACAGGTGGCTCCAAATAAGGAATATTGAGTTTTATATACTATTTTACATAACCTTTGAGGTATAATCTACTTACAGTAATGTTAAGCCATTTAAAATGCACAGGTGGTGAGTTCAAAAGATGTACACATTTATGCAATCACGGTTACGTTTACAACATAAAATATTTCAGTCATTCTTATCTTTTCTCTGCATTCTTCTGTTTGAATTTTTCCACTCTGCAAAATGATTTTGACATTCATCTGTTATATTGCTTGTCTCATTAGTATATTTCTTTTTATTGTTGAGTAGCTTTCTATCAAATGGATATGCCATAATTTGCTTATCTATGTATCATTTGATGAATATGTGAGCTACACAGATATATATTTCAAATCTCCAGCTTAGTTTGCCAAATTACCCACACCATATATACATATATATATATATATATATCATATATAGATATGGTATATATAAGAATATCTCTATCTATCCATCTGTCTATCTATCACCTGTCTATTCTTAAAGCTAAAATATAAAGTAGTGCAGATAGTATAATGAGGAAGTCGTGTGTTGCTTAACAATGGGTACATGTTCTGAGAAATGCACTATTAGGCAATTTTATCATTGTGCAAACATCATAAAGTATACTTACACAAACGTGGATCGTACAGCTCAGTAAACAGCCAGGCTGTATGGTATAGCCTACTGCTCTTATGCTACAAACTTGTACAGCATGTTATGATACTAACTACTGTAGGCAATTGTAATACAATGGTAAGTATTTGTTTATCTAAACATACCTAAACATGGAAAAGGTAATGTGTTGTGCTACAACATTATAACAACTACGACATCACTGGTTGATAAGTGCATGACTGTATTCCAGGTCCCCACATACACATAATCACATCTCACTATCAACTTCCTGCGCCACAGTGATACATTCCTTACAATCAATGAACCTAATACATAATATTGCCCTGAATCCATAGTTTACATTAGTGTTCACTGTTGGCGGTGTACATTCTGTAGGTTTCAACAATGTGTAATGACATATATCCACCATTATAGTATCATGCAGAATAGTTTTACTGCCCTAAAAATCCTCTGTTTTGCCCATTCATACTCACCCATCTCAAGCCCTGACAGTCACTAATCTTTTCACTGCCCCACAGGTTTAACTTTTCCAAAACGGAAAATGGTTGAAATTATACAGTATGGAGCTTTTATAGATTGGCTTTGTTATCTTAATATTAACATTTAATTTTTCTCCATGTCTTTTTATGGCTTCATAGATCATTTTGGCATCGAATAGTATTTCATTGTCTGGATATTCCACAATTATTTATGCATTCACTTATTGAACGACATTTTTCTTGCTTCAAAGTTTTGGCAATTATTAATATAAAGAAAGCTGCTATAAACATCCATGTGTAGGTTTGGTGTAGATGTACATTTTTAATTCATGTTGGTAAATTCCAAGGCATGTGATTGCTGAATCTTATGGTAAGAGTATTTTTGCTAGGTAAATAACTTTTTTTTCAAAAGTAACTGTAAAATTTTATATTCCCACCACCAATGAATGGGAGTTCCTGTTCTTCCTCATCATTGCTACCATTTAGTGTTGTCCATGTTGTGGATTTTGGCCATTCTAACAGGTGTGTGGTGGTTTAACACAGTAGTTTTAATTTGCAATTCTCTAAGGATATATGATGTTGAACATTTCCATAGGCCTATTTGCCATCTGTATATCTTCTTTGTTGATGTGTTTGTTCAGATGTTTTGCTCATTTTTTAAATTGGGTATTTACCTATTGTTGAGTTTTAAAAGTTGTGTGTACTTTTTTGATAACAGTTCTTTGTCACATGTGTCTTTTACAAATATTTTTTCCTAGTCTGTGGTTTGTCTTCTCATTCTATTGAATAAGCACAAAAGATTTTAGTTTTAATGAAGTCCAGGTTTTCAATTATTTCTTTTATAAATTGCACCTTTTGCATTATATCTAAAAAGTCACCACTATACTCAAGTTCATGTAGGGTTTCTTCCTGTAATATAGGAGTTTTAAAATTTTGCATTTTGTGTTAATTTTTGTGAAGAGTGTGATTACTGTGTCTAGATTTATTTATTTTCTGCATGTGGATGTCCATTTGTTCCAACACCATTAGTTGAAAAGATTATATATGTTCCATTTTACTGCCTTTGATTCTTCATCGAAGGTGAGCTGACTAGATTTATATGGGCTTATTTCTGCACTATATATTCTGTTCCATTGATCTATTTGCCTATTCTTTTACCAATATCACACTCTCTTGTTTACTGTAGCTTTATAGTATGTTATGACGCAGGATAGTGACTTGGGTCTTTTTAAATACTAAGTGGGCTATTCTGGCCCTTTTTTTTCTCTGTATATAAATTTTAGAATTAGTTTGCTCATACCTACAAAATAACTTGCTCAGATTTTGACTGGGATTGCGTGGAACCTATAGATCAGATTGGGAAGAACTAGCATCTTGACAATAGTGAGTCTTCCTACCTATGAACATGGAATATATCTCCAACTGTTTATTCTAAAGAAAAATGCTATTTAACATCAGAGTTTTGTAGTTTTTTTCTTATCTAAATCTTATGCATATTTTGGTAGATTTATAACTAGATATTTAATTTTGGGAGATTTGAGTAGAAATGGTGTTTTTTTTTCAATTTCATATCCTATTTGTTCATTGCTGGTATATGAGACAAAAACTGATTTTTGTACATTAACATCGTATCTTGCCACCTTTCTATAATCAGTTATTAATTGCAGGAGCTTTTTTATGGATTATTTCAAATTTTCTTCATAAATGTTTATGTTATCTGAAAACAAATTTTGTTCTATTTTTTCTTCCCTGTATAAGCTTATTCTTTTCATAATTATTGCATTATCTAGAACTTCCAGTATAATGTTGAAAAGCAGTGGTGAGAGAAATCATCCTTGTCTTGATCCTGACCTTCACAGGAAAGCTTCTAGTTCCTTGCCAATAAAAATGACATTAATGGTAAGATTTTTGTAGATGTTCTTTATCAAACTGAGAAAATTTTTCTATATTTTTAGTTTGCTGGAATTTTAATCAGTTGTATTTTGTTAAATACATTTTTGGCATCTATTGAAATTACCTATAATTTGTATTGTTTATCCTGATGATGTGATAGATTATATTAATTGATTTCCGAATGTTGAATAAATCTTGTATACTTGAAATAAATCCCACTTGTTGATAGTGTATAATTCTTTTTACACATTATTGGATTCAATTTGCTAATGATTTGTTGAGAATCTTTGTATCTATGTTCATGAGAGATAACCATCTGTAGTTTAGGTGTAATCTTTGTCTAGTTTTAGTATCAGGGTAATTCTGATTACCCCCAAAATTAATTTAGGGAGTATTCCCTCTGCTCATATATTCTGAAAGTAACTGTAGGGAACTGATATAATTTCCTCCTTACATGTTTGGTAGAATTTACCAATAAACTCGTCTGGACCTGATGCTGTCTGTTTTGGAAGGATATTAACTTTTGATTCAATTTCTTTAATAGGTATAGATAGGCCTATTCAGATTGTTTATTTCTTCTTGTGGGACTTTTGGCAGACTGTGTCTTTCACATAATTCATCCACTTTATCTAGGTTATCTAATATGTGGCCATAGAACTGTTTGTAATATTCATGTATTTTCCTTTTAATGTCCATAAGGTCTGTAGTGATATACCCTTTTTCATTTCTTGGTATTAGTAACTTTTATTCTTTTTTTCTCCTTCCTTATTTATTCCAACTAGTGACATCATTTTAAAGTATCAACTTTTGGCCTTGCGAGTGTATTCCCTATTGATGTCCTAATTCCAATTTTGTTTATTTCTACTCTAATTTTCATTATTTCTTTTCTACTGCTAAGGATTTTATTTGCTCTTCTTTTTCTAGTTTTCTAAGGTACAGTTTATATTATTAGTTTTATATATTCTTTGTTTCTTATATATGCTTTCGATGCTAAAAATATTGCTCTAGGCCAAGTGCGATGGCTCATGCCTCTAATCCCAGCACATTGGGAGGCTGAGGCAAGCAGATCACTTGAGCCCAGGAGTTTGAGACCAGCCTGGGCAATATAGTGAGACCTCATCTCCAGAAAAAAAAAAAAAAATTAGCTGAATGTGGCAGCACGTGCGTGTAGTCCTAGCTACTTGGGAGGCTGAAGTGGGAGGCTTGTGTAAGCCTGGGGAGTCAAGGCTGCAGTGAGCCGTGATAACACCATTGCACTCCAGTCTAAGAAGCAGAGCAAGGCCCTGCCTCAAAAATAAATAAATAAATAAATAAATAAATAAATAAATACAATTTCTAAGCACTGTTTTTGCTGTATTCTACGCATTACTGATAGTTGTATTTTGAAAAGTTGTATTTTCATTTTCATTCAGTTCAATTAAAACCTTTATTGAGACTTCTTCTATGACCCATGTGTTATTTAGTAGTGTGTTATCTCTAAATTTGGGGAGATTTTCAATTTATCTTTCAGCTATTTATTTTTAGTTTAATCCATTGTGGTGTGAAAACAAACATCGTATATTTTCTATTCTTTTAAATTTGTTAATATGTGTTTTACTTCTCAAAAGGTGGTTTGCTTTAGTGAATGTGCCATATGAGCTTGAGAATAAAGTGTAATCTGCTGCTTTTTTTTTTTAGGCAAGGTCTCATGATCATGGTTCACTGCAGCCTTGACTTCCCTGGTTTAAGTGATCCTCCCTGCTCAGCATCCCAAGTGGATGGGACTCAAGGTGCATGCGACCACACCTGGCTATTGTTTTTTTTTTTTTTTTGTAAAGATGAAGTCTCTCTGTGTTGCCCAGGCTAGTCTCAAATTCCTGGGCTCAAGTGATCCTCCTGCCTTGGCCTCCTAAAGTGCTAGGATTACAGGTGTGAGCCACCATGCCTGGCCTAATGATTTTTTAATTGTCTGTAGATTTCAATTATATTCAGTTTATTGATCATTTTCATTATTTCAACTATGTATTTACTGATTTTCTCTCATCTGAGTCTCTCTACTTCTGATAGAGGGATGTTAAAATTTCTGACTATAATAGTGGATTCATCTATTTGTCCTTGTAGTTTTATCAGGTTTTGCCTCGTAATTTGATGCTCTGTTGTTAAGCAGATACATAGTAAGGACTATTAAGTCTTCTTGGAATATTGACCACGTTGTTGTGATTTAATGCCCCTCTTTATCCTTGATAAATTTTCTTGCTGCAAAGTGTGCTCTGTATGAAATTAATATACTTGTTTTTACTTTATTTTCATTAGTGTTAGCATGGTATATTATTTTCTGTTCCTTTACTTTGAATCTATACTTGTCTTTATATTTAAGGAGAGTTTCTTCTAGACCCCTTCATTTCACCATATACAAAAATCAACTCAAGATGGATTAAAGACTTAAATGTAAGACTTAAAACTATAAAAATCTAGAAGAAAACCTAGGAAATACCATTCTAGACATAGGCCTTTGAAAATAATTCATGATGAAGTTTCCAAAAGCAATTGCAACAACAACAGCAACAAAACAGGCAAGTGGAAACTAAAGCTGAAGAGCGAAAGAAACTATCAACAGATTAAACAGATAACCTACAAAATGGGAGAAAACATTCTCAAACTATGCATCTGACAAAGGTGTAATGTCTAGGATCTATAAGGAACTTAAGTCTATGAGTAAAAACAACCACATGAGTAAATGGGCCAAGGAAATGGACATCTCTCAAAAGAAGACACACAGTTAACAAGAATATGAAAAAATATTTAACATCATTAATCATTAGAGAAATGCAAATCAAACTACAATGAGATATCATCTCATACCAATCAGAATGACTATTAATTACCAGTCAAAAAATAACAGATTTTGGCGACATTTTGGAGAAAAGGGAACACGTATACACTGCTGGTGGGAATGTAAACTAGTTTAGCGACTATGGAAAGCAGTCTGGAGGTTTCTCAAAGAACTACCATTCAACCCAGAAATCCAATTACTGGGTATATACCCAAAGGAATATAAATCATTCTACCAAAAATACACAGGCACGTGTATGTTCGTTGCAGCACTATTCCTAACAGCAAACACGTAGAACCAACCTAGATATCCATCACAGTAGACTGGACAAAGATAATGTAGTACATATACATCATGGAATACTATGAAGCCATACAAAAGAAAAAATAATTTTCTTTGCAGCACTATGGATGCAGCTGGAGGCCATTATCCTAAATGAATTAATGCAGAAACAGAAAACCAAATGCCACATATTCTCACTTGTAAGTGGGAGCTAAACATTGAGTAAACATGGACACAAATCGCAACCTAATAGATACCAGGGCCTACTTGAAGGTGAAGAAGGGAGAAGGGCGAGGGTCAAAAGACTATGCTCACTACCTGGGTGACAAAATGATTCGTACACCAAACCCTGACACTCAATTTACCCATATAACAAACCTGCACATGTAACCCCTGAATCTAAAATAAAAGTTGCAAAAGAAAAATATAAATAAATAAAGTGGGTTTCTTGTAGGTGGTACATAGTTGGTTATCTTCTTTTATTCACTGTGACAGTATTGATCTTTAGTTGGTGTATTTAGACCATTGACATTTAAAATGATGATTGTTATTATTACATTGATATCTACCATATTTGCTACAGATTTCTATTTGTTGCCCATGCTCTTTGTTTCTGTTTTCGTCTTCTACATTTATGTCTTTTGGGTTTTAATTCAGCATTATTTAAGATTCCATTTTTCCTCATTTCTTTAACACATCAATTATACACAAACTCACGTACATACACAAATATATATATACCTTACTTAGTGATTGCCCTAAAATTTACACTGCATATATTTACAACTAATTCATATTAACTTCTAAGTAACAATATACTGCTTTGCAGATAATGCAAGCACCTCATGGTAACAATATATTTCTAATTCCTTCACCTTTTGTATCATCATTGGTCATTTAATTTATACATAAGTATACATGATCATATATAAATATAGATATGCATACGAGTACACATAATTGAAAACATTTTTCTACTATTTTGAACAAATTGTTATTGGTTGGATCAATTAAATATGAAAAAAGTTTTATCTTACCTTCACTTATTCATTATTTGACCCTCTTCCTTTCTGTATGTATGTAGATAAAAGTGTCTAATCTGTATCGTTATCTTCTCCCTCTGAAGAACCTTTTTTTCAACTTTTTTGAGATATAATTGACAAAATAAAAATTGTATACATTTAAGGTATACAACCTGATGTTTTGACATACAGATACACTGTGAAATGATCACCACAATCAAGCTAATTAACATAACCATTATCTCACGTTTGTCATTTGTATGTGTGTATATGTGTGTGGTATAAGATCCACTCTATTAAAAATTTTCTAATATGCAATAGAGTGCATTCACTGTGGTCAGCATATTGTATATTAGGTCAAGAGAATTCGCTCATCTTTCAACTGAAAGTTTCTACCCTTTGACAAACACCTACCCATTTCTTCACTGCTACCCCCACAGTCCTTGGTAACCACTATTCTATTCTCTGCTTTGATGAGTTTGACTATTTTAGAGTCCACATGTAATTGATATCATGCAATATTTGTCTTTCTGTGTATGGCTTATTTTATTTAGCATAATGTCTTCCTCCACGTTATTCTATGTTGTCATACATGTCAGGATTTCCTTCTTTATTAAGGGTGAATTTCCCTGCCCACACTTTTCGTCTTTTTTATAATTGTCATTGTAAGAGTTGTAAGCTGATAACCCCTTATGGTTTTGATTTCCATTTATCTGATGATGAGTGATGCTAAGCACCTTTTCATATATCTGTTGGCCATTTGTATGTCATCTTTTGAGAAATTCAAGAGTGCCAAGAATATACAAATAGAAAAACAATAGTCTTTTCAATAAACAGTGTTGAAAAAACTGAATATCCATGAGCAGAAAAATAATTATCAGACCTTTATTTCACAACATATACAAAAGTCAATTCAAAATGGTTTCGCAGACTATGTATATGATAAGGAGTTAATATCCAAAGTGTATAAAAAACCCATGTAACACAATAGCAAATAAATAAATAAATAACTCAAACAAAAAGGGGGCAAGAAACCTTAAGAACCTCCTTTACTATATCTTGCAAGGCAGAGCTTACTTGCAACAAATTTCCTTAATTTTTGCTTGTCTGAGAATATCTTTATTTTTCCTTCACTTTTGAAAGATGTTTTTACAGGATACAAAATTGGTGATAATTTTTTCTCTGAATGCTTTAAAGATTTCATGCCATTCTCTGCTTCTGTGGTTTCTGAGGAGAAAATGAATGTAATTTTTATTTTTCCTCCACTATAGATGAAGTGCTGTTTCCCTTTGTCTGCTTTCAAAATTTTCTTCATCTTCTAAAGTTTGAATACGATATGCCTAAGTGTCGATTTCTTAGAACTTATTCTGCTTGGTGTTCTCAGAATTTCCTGGAACTGTGCTTTGGTGGCTGATGCTAATTTGAAAACATTCACAGTCATTACTGCTTCAAATATTGGCTTAGTTTCTTTCTCTCTTATCTTCCTCTGGTATTCTCAGTATGTATATATTACATAATCTGTAACAGTTGCTCCATAGTTCGTGGATATTCTGCTCTGCTTTTTATTTTTTTCTTTTTATTCGGTCTGTTTTTCCTTCTTGCTTTTCAGTTTTGGAAGTTTCTATTGTCATGTTCTCAAGATCTGAGATTCTTTCTTCAGCTGTGTCCAGTTTATTAATGGACACAGCTGAAGAAAGCATTGTTCATTTCTATTATGGTGTTTATTTTCTCTAATATTTCTTCTTCATCCATTCTTAAAATTTTATCTTTCTGCTTAAATTACCTATCTGTCCTTGAATGTTGTCTACTTTTTCCATTGGCACCCTCATCGTTATTTTAAATTCCTAGTGTGATAATTCCAACATCCCTGCCATATATGACTCCATTTCTTATACTTTTTCAGTCTCTTTAAACTGGTTTTTAAATGGTTGGTTTTTGCCTTTTAGTATGCCTTGTAATTCGTTGCTGAAATCTGGACATGACATACTGGGTGAATGAAATTCCAGCAAATAGGCCTTTAGTGGTGTGATGGTAAGGTTAGGAGTTAGAGAGGGCAAGAGTTATATAGTTCTATGGTTAGGTCTCAGTATTGGTGAGCCTGTGTTCCTAGACTACAAACTATATTAGTGACTCTCAGTGTTATTCCCCCTCTCCCTTAGGTGGGACTGGATGGCTAGAGAAGACTATGATTGGGTATTTCCCTTCATAGAAAGGAAGAGCTAGAACTAACTGGAGTTTGGTATTCCCCTTTTCCAGGTAGGGTAAACTCTGATAAAATCCCATCAGGTTAGGCTATAGTAAAATAGATTCTACTGAGGACAGCCATTGTTAAAAAGAACAGAATGCTCTGCCATATGTTAAAATTACTTCTTTTCCTGTTCCCCTACTAAAAGGATGAAGATATTATTTTTTCCTAATATTTATTGTGAGGAGCTGGAATAGCTACTAAAAGTAAAACTCACAAAAGGATGGGGCCTCCCATGACCCTGTCCTGTGCTTTTTACTGTCAGACTTTTCCAACCTTAGCCTCCAGCAATCCATTCATTACAGTTTAGGTTTTCTTACCTGGACTCCTGCAGAGATTTCTGCAGTTTTGAGGACAGTAGTTTGTCTTGTGATGTCAATTTCTCTGACAGTCTAAGAAGAAATTTTCATTTTTGAGTTTTGTTCATCTTTTTACTTGTTGTTAAGACAGAGTGGTTGACTTCTAAGGTGCTTATATGACAGATTGTTTGGCATGCTTTTTAAGGTAATAGGGAGTTGATCATTAGCATATGAAATAAATAGAATCAATTTTAAACAGATATTAATAATTTTATCTGAATATTTGCCCCAAAATTTATATTATCAGATAAAACATATCACATATAATCAATAAGAACGTTATTATAAAAACTTTTAAAAATAAAAAGTTATCTAATTTATGCATTTTTCAGTCATTTACATATTTTATATATATACACATCCATATATACACATGTTATATATAATAAATATAATATATAAGTATATAAACAGTATATATTGTGTATATATACTATAAATGCTACAAAAAATATATATAAAATTAGTTTTTGGTATTGTATATGACATTAAATCTCATATTAAAATAAATAGAAAACAATATTTCTATTTTTATTTAAAAATCTTATTTGCAGTTTGCCAAATTGCAATTTAACATTATAAAATATTAATGATGGCTAAAAGTTGGAGGAGTAATTATACCAAATATTTTGTTTTTTAATATATATATAAATACACACACACACATGCATATACTGAGGGTTCAAATATTATTCAGAGTTAGCTTCAACAATGCAAATTTTCCTCTGAGAGTTTCATATCTTAATCTGCAAAAAAGAAAAGAAAGTGTGGTTACATTATCATAAAGGATATAGCTTATAGCTTCAGAGTGCTATACCTTGATAGGTATATGAATAAAACCTTGGGCATATTTCTTAATTATCAAAAATTCAATCTCTTCGATTGTAAAATGAGAATAAGTACCTACATCCTACATTTCTAGATGATGGGGGCGTGTACAAATGTGCATAAAGCACTTAACAACAGTGCCTAGCGCACGACAAGCAGGCATTAAATGACAGCTATTACTAGATATTAACTGGACATGTCTTCTCATAAATTCATATGGCCTGCTTCCTATGTTGACACTGGTAGGGATAAGGGAAAGGAAAAACAAAGTATACGGGTAATTAAACTGCCCCTAAAAACCAAGAAATTCTATGAAGCAAAAAATAATAGTCAAACATCTCCAAGTATCAATTTTTTATGTATTATTTTTCCTTGCTTTTTTTTTATAGGGTTCTTTAAGTTTTTTAGTATTTGAGAAAAAATGTATAAAAGATGTCTTTCTGAAGCAAAAAAAGTAGTCTATTTAAAAAAGGCCCCATTTACTTTATTTTTTTCTCCAGAAATGCTGGGATTGCTGGCATTCATTTTAGTCTTCCTTTTTCTTCTATTTGTTGATGTAAACATGCTCTCCATATTTCCATGAGCCATGTCTCACATATTATAAAAGGGCATGCTAAATATAATTAAAAGTAGAGGCAGAAGCATTACCAGCAAAAGAGTGGGTAGCACTAAAGCACAATATTAATATCCACAGTGAAATGTCATTGAGTCATCAAGGTTTGTGCCATATGGGTCTGTGGCTTAACTCATCCCCAAAGACTGTATTGATTTGCAATTACAGCATATTTTGGGGTTAAAGAAAAAAATGTAAAAATGGTAGTTAATCATCAATTCGGATCACATTTTACCGTGCTGAAAGTTATTTAATAAAAGATGATAAGAGCAGGAACCCGCATCCAGGAACAGAGCCCTTTGCTCCTCCCTCAGAATGGAGACCAGAAATCAGATATTTATGCCCAAGAAAAGCAGGATTTCATTCGGCACTTCTCCCAGATCTTTAGAGTGCTGACTGAGGATGAGATGGGGCACCCACAGACAGGAGATGCTATTGCCCAGCTCAAGGAGGTCCTGGAGTACAACGCCAGTGGAGGCAAGTATCAGCAGGCTTTGAGAGTGCTAGTAGCTTTCAGGAAGCTGATAGAGCCAAGGGAACAGGATGCTGACGGTATCTAGCGGGCCCTGCTGTGGGATGCTGTGTGAAACTGCTGCAAACTTTCTTCCTGGTGGCAGGTGACATCACAGATTCACCTCTCACCCAACGGGGACAGATCTGCTGGTATCCGAAGCCAGGCGTAGGTTTGGATGCCATCAGTGATGCTGTCCTTCTGGAAGCATATATCTACCGCCTGCTGAAGCGCTATTGCCGGGAGCAGCCCTGTTACCTGAACCTGATGAAGCTCTTCCTGTAGAGTTCCTATCAGACTGAGACTGGGTGGACCTCATTTCCTGCATCAGGACTTACTTTGGTCCTGGATGAATAATATTGAAGATATATGCTTAAAATACTTCTAACATCAGAATTTGTGCATGTGTTTTCTTCCCCAAGAAAGCTATAAATAGCAAAAATTTTGCTGTAAGCTTCCCTATGTCCTCTCTCCTTCTCCCCTCCCCTAAAACTCAAAGGGATGTTAAAAGCATGTTTCTCTGTGAGCTTTGGACCTTATCTATGCTCCCAATTCCAATTCCTTGTAAACATACTTTGTAAAGTCCTGTAAAATCCTGTCTCCTTTGCCATGACACTGCAAGGTCATAAAGTAGATGAAACCTAAGTTACAATTCTGGTTTTCCTTAAAATCTAAGATATGTCACAAAATAGTTTACTGCCTTTGTTTCTCGCTCTGGTAACATCTTCCCTCTGCACCTATTTCCCGCCTATTTAAAAGGTGATCGAAAAATCTAACACTGTCTACCCACTTGGGACCCCTTCCATGCTATGGAAGCTTTGTACTGTCACTCTGCTCAAAAAAGCCTACAGTTTTGGTTTTTTTTTTTTCTCTCAGTCGTGTCCCTCTCACCTGCCGCAGGCTGCTGCCACACCAGTCCTTTGGCGTTGCTAAGGCAAGAACCTTTGGCGTTACATAATGAGTATGGGTTTAGACAAAGCCACAGGTAGCAAATGATAATGAAGAGAGAAATGTGAGTTTAGCAGAGAATGAGATGATTAAAAAGTCCATATTTGGTTTAACAAGATTGGTCCCTTCTGTGACCATGAATATTTTCACACCATTGTAATTTCTGCTTAATGCCAGAGACATGCTACAGAAACTTAAAAAAAAAGGCAGTGGAGATTAAGGAAAGGATTGAGGGCAGGGGTGAGATAATGTCTTCTTGGAGAAGTTTGTATTTTAGGCATACATTTAGAAATACGTAGGTTAAAAGGTAGGTTGGTGGGGCTTTGACAAGAGCTTCCCAGAATGAAATACATGGAAGGAAGTTTCTAGTTGTATGTTCAGGAAAGTAGACTTAATTTGATGCAAATAAAATGTGGGACATAGGGAAGAAAGTAATTTCCTTATAAATATTCTAAATAGTTTTGCATATATAGAAATGACACGGCTCATCAAAGCATTTAAAAATACTTATTAGATACTTTGAAGGGCAATTTCTTCACGTGTTTGGCAAGGCAAGATATTTTCCATTGTCATTAACTTTCATGTGATAGAAAAACTAATCTGGCCCCAATTTAGAGGTTTTTTTTGGTTTGTTAGCAATTATAAAGTCATTAAGAAAGTGTTCAGAATGTATGGAATAAGTGAATTTTAAGAAAGTATTTGAAACCAAAAAGAGTAGGCCTGCAGGGGAAAAAAAAAGGAGATTGCTACTTGCCACAGATAAAATGGAGAATACATCACTAAGTATGTTGTAGAATGCCATAAAAATTATGACATCTTTAGGGCAAGGCAATAGAAGAACATAACTTTTTTATAAAGAACATCAAGAAGGAATTTTACACTTAAATTAATAGACAAGTGATTACCTGGTGAAAATGATATTTAAAGTGAAGAGAAAGTAACTTTTTCAGAAATGTCAAAAGCTCTGGAAAAATTAATAAATTGACTCTTATTTGAGAAGTCAGCGAATCTCTCAACAAGAGGTTTAAAATCAAGAGACCATTCAGAATGAAGCTGTGACTTAAATGGCAAATGTCTAAGAGAGAAAGAAGCGGGAAGTGATTACAGTAATTGACACAGCATTGTCCTTAAAGGCTATCTTGGCAGTTCTGGGAATGACTCAACATATAAAGGGTAAGTTATAAAATATTATGCAGCTCTTGTGTTGAGAATGGTATTCCAGCATTAGGAAAAAAAATACCTGGCAAAAAATGATAGGTGATAAAAATTCTCACATTCACAGGGAAATTAACCTGTTTGGCATTTTTCCTATATGGTGAGTTAGCAGCTTTGAAGTTAAAATAAATTAGATATGTAAGCCCAGGAGAAGTTATAGATGAAACGTTAATTGAAGTTAATCATGGCATTCACATATATGATGTATACTCTTTAGGTTTAATGACTTTTTTTTCCAGGCAATTCTCCTGCCTAAGCATCCCAAGAAGCTGGGATTACAGGTGCCTGCCACAGTGTGTTCCTAATTTCTTTTTTTTTTTTTATACTTCTGGGATACATTTATCTGGGATACATGTATCTGGGATACATTCTGGGATACAGAACGTGCAGGCTTGTTACATAGGTATACACGTGCCGTGGTGGTTTGCTGCACCCGTCAACCCATCATCTTCATTAAGTATTTCTCCTAATGCAATCTCTCCCCTAGCCCCCCACCCCCGAACAGGCCCCAGTCAGTGATGTTCCCCTCCCTGTGTTCATGTGTTCTCATTGTTCAACTCCTAAGTATGAGTGAGAACATGCAGCATTTGCTTTTCTGTTCCTGTGTTAGTTTGCTGAGAATGATGGTTTCCAGCTTCATCCATGTCCCTGCAAAGGACATGAACTCATCCTTTTTTATGGGTGCTTAGTATTCCACTGTGTATATGTGCCACATTTTCTTTATCTAGTCTAACATTGATGGGCATTTGGGTTGGTTCCAAGTTTTTGCTATTGTGAATAGTGCTGCAATAAACATTCGTGTCTTTACAGCATGTGTCTTTATAGTAGAATGATATCTAATCTTTTGGTTATATACCCAGTAATGGGATTGCTGGGTCAAATGGTATTTCTGGTTCTAGATCCTTGAGGAATTGCCACACTCTTCCACAATGGTTGATCTAATTTACACTCCCACCAACAGTGTAAAAGCATTCCTATTTCTCCACATCCTCTCCAGCATCTGTTGTTTCCTGATTTTTTGATGATTGCCATTCTAACAAGTGTGAGATGGTATCTCATTGTGGATTTGATTGGCATTTCTCTAATGACCAGTGATGATGAGCTTTTTTTCATATGTTTGTTGGCCACATAAATGTCTTCTTTTGAGAAGTGTCTGCTCATATCCTTTGCCCACTTTTTGATGGGGTTGTTTTTTTTCTTGTAAATTTGTTTAAGTTCCTTGTAGATTCTGGATATTAGCCCTTTGTCAGATGGATAGATTGCAAAAATTTTCTCCTATTCTGTAGGTTGCCTGTTCACTCTGATGATAGTTTCTTTTGCTATGCAGAAGCTCTTTAGTTTAATCAGATCCCATTTGTCAATTTTTGCTTTTGTTGCAATTGCTATTGGTGTTTTAGTCATGAAGACTTTGCCCATGCCTATGTCCTGAATGGTATTGCCTAGATTTTCTTCTAGGGTTTCTATGGTTTTAGGTCTTACATTTAACTCTTTAGTCCATCTTGAGTTAATTTTTATTTAAGGGGTAAGGAAGGGGTCCAGTTTCAGTTTTTTGTGTATGGCTAGCCAGTTTTCCCAGCACCATTTGTGAAATAGGGAATGCTTTCCCCATTGCTTGTTTTTGTCAGGTTTTTCAAAGATCAGATATTTGTAGATGTTGTGTGTTATTTCTGAGGTCTCTGTTCTGTTCCATTGGTCTATATATGTTTTGGTACCAGTACCATGCTGTTGTGGTTACTGTAGCCTTGTAGTATAGTTTGAAGTCAGGTAGAGTGATGCCTCCAGCTTTGCTCTTTTTGCTTAGGATTGTCTTGACTATACGGGCTCTTTTTTGGTTCCATATGAAATTTAAAGTAATCACTTCCTCTTTAACACCCCAACTACAGAATACTTAAACATGTTTAACAGCATTTAGCACATTCTGCTTTCTATTAAAGCAATCTAGGTGGTAAAGTCTAGTCAATAAAAGGCCACAGGGACGAACCTGTAATCTCACAAACCAGGAGTGTCTTTGTAGGATTTGGCTTTCCATGGGATGATTTTGAGAAAGGTTTAAGAAAATATCAGTTTTGGATGATTCACTTTTTCTCAGACAGGATTAGAATTGGGGATTAATTTGGCATTGGGTGCCTGCATAAAGTGAGGATGGTGTAGTAATTGGGTATCTCCAGTTATAAACACAAGAAGCATGATAGAGCTGGGAATGTGATTGTAGGAAAGCAATAGTCACTCCAAAAGGAGATCCTCATGATATGAATACGGAAGAAACAATATTTCCTGCTAATGTAGTAGCCACTGTGTTCTTTTATTATTATTATTCTATATTTATTTTTAAATTTTCATTGTTAGTGTTTTTTTAATAATTAGAGTTTTATTTTCTCTCTTTTTTTTTTTTTTTACTTTAAGTTCCGGGATACATGTACAGAATGTGTAGGTTTTTTACATAGGTATACAGGTACCATGGTGGTTTGCTGCATCTATAAACCCATTATCTAGGTTTTAAGCCGTGCATGCATTAGGTATTTGTACTAATGCTCTCCCTCCTCTGGCCCCTCACCCCCCGACAGGCCCGCAGTGTGTGTTGTTTCCCTCCCTGTGTCCATGCGTTTTCATTGTTCAACTCCAATTATGAGTGCGAACATGTAGTGTTTTGTTGTCTGTTCCTGTGTTAGTTTGGTGAGAATCATGGCTTCTAGCTTCACCCATATCCCTGCAAAGGACATAAACTCATTCTTTTTTATGGTTGTATAGTATTCCATGGTGTATATATGCCACATTTTTTTAATCCAGTCTATCATTGATGGGCATTTGGTTTGGTTTGAAGTCTTTGCTATTGTAAATAGTGCTGCAATAAACATATGTGTGCATGTGTCTTTATAGTAGAATGATTTATAATCCTTTGGTTATATACCTGGTGATGGGATTGCTGAGTCAAATGGTATTTCTGGTTCTAGATCCTTGAGGAATCGCTACACTGTCTTCCGCAATGGTTGAACTAATTTACACTCCCACCAACAGCGTAAAAGCATTCCTATTTCTCCACAGCCTCATCAGAATCTATTGTTTCCTGACTTTATAATAATCACCATTCTGAGTGGCATGAGATGGCTTCTTATTGTAGCTGTTGTTTTCTATGCCTGTCCACCCCATCTCCCCTCTAGCCTGATTAATGAGAGAGCTTTTTGTCTTTTTCAGTCCAAGCTTATTTTTATTTTCATTTTCAAACAGTGTTTAGCAATGTTCCATGTGCGTACTATTGGCCTTATTACTTGTGTATAGGAATATTGTTTGTTCAACTTTTTCAGGGGAAATGATATAACCAATTGGTCAAAAGGCAGTTCTATAATTACATGGGTTCCAGTCCAGGTTCCTCTAATTTGCAATTTTTTGAATAATTTACTTCCCTGCGCTATCTACTCAGAAAGAAAATGAGAATAATAATACAATAGCTCATAATCTTGTATTGAATAATGGAAGTAATAATTTATAAATTGTGTTGCATAGCGATTAGCCCTTACAAGCCTTCAAAAAGCATCACATGATATTTCATTATTCCTATATAGTTCCTACTACAAAGACCTATACATAACACTTATAATCACAGGAAAATAAAAGAGAAAAATATACCCTGTTATCAAAACTCTAAGACTATTACTCTTTTATTGAGATATACTTACTTTCAGGTATATAATCAGGGATCATTTCCCATTTATTGCTTATAAAATCCAGTTACAAACATGTATTTTAAAAATATTTTCAAATGTTTTACTATTTGTCATAATTTCTTTAGGGGTGATTTTCTGAAGGAGAATGGTTATTTGAAATAATGTGTCTATATGATTAAATTACATAAAAATGTATTATTGGAAATTAAGTGTTTCTTGTTTGTTTTTGATGAACACAGTCGAAATTTGTGAGGGAAAGTAAAAACACTAAGAAAAAAATGTAATAGAAATTGATCCTTTTCTTCAATGTGATTACCTAAATAATTTATCCTTTAGGATACCCCCAGTATATATAAATGTACTTCTTGCACTTGAACTGTGCCAGAAATACTCATTGCTATATAGGAAGTGCTCAAGATCATTGAATTAAGCAATTGAAAAAATTTGTACCACCCTGTATGTTCAGAAGCAGTGAAATTTAACAGACTCACGAGACCAAGGGCTGTGGCACAGAGAGACATTTAAGTCATAGATGATCTTCAAGAAGTTCAGAATCTTGTAAATAAACTAAAATTTATCATGTAGTTTTATCATCCAGGAATATTTCCAAACCGTTCAAATGGCTGAAATTGTATTTCAAAGAAAGGCAGAGAGTGAGAAGATTGGCGGGGGCGGGGGCGGCAAGAGAGAGAGATAAAGAGAGAGAGAGAGACAGAGAGAAATAAGGAGGAAGAAAGAAGGGAAAAGTGCATGATCACTCTGGCAGAAACTTAGTAGGGGTGTACTCATTTGTGAAAATTGACATTTTCAAACATGTCCTACTTGTGAATCATACATTTTACCTGATTCATTAGCTCCATGTTACAGCAGCAGATATCCCGAGAGATGGAGATTTAGCCCTCTCTTACATTCTTGCATCACAAGGAACTATTAGGTTGGTACAAAAGTAACTGTGGTTTTTGCCATTATAATATAAAGAAAAAGCTGGAACATCCTTGCCACCTATCACTATTGTTTGGATATTTCAAAGGGGCAGTTTTTTATTCTTGAAGGTAAAAGTTATTTATCAAGTAATTTGATAAATTATCTAGAAGAGATATGGAAAACAAAAATAAATAGAATCAAGTCTACTTGGAAAACACACAACACTGTCTTGTTTTTACATACATTAAATACATTATTTTTATATACATTAAAATAATTTTGTTTTTTAAGTGAAGGAATACTTCAGTTCAAGAGTTCTGAAGCAAGGCTGCCTGGGTTTGAATGCCTACAACCATGTCTACTATGTTTTATCAAATTGAATACATTAGTTTTTAATGGGCATCATTACTCTACATACTGTTGCCCACCCACCCACAAATGACTTGTAGGATTACAATTATTTCAAGATGTATATTGAGTTCAGAGATGTAGTGATTTGGAAAAAAAATGTGCATATTACAGTTAATGAAATATGGCAGTAGCAGAATGGGCAAATCACGTCATCTACATAAATCTGAGCTTTTTTATTTTCAAAAAAGGGTGACAATAAAAGTACCCACCTATTTAAACTGTTTTGATGATTAAATAATAAAGTTCACGTAAAGCACTTAGAAAATTGCAAGGCACACATTAAATTTATTAGCTGGAATAAAAGCCTAAACCATTATGACTTTTTTTTTTTTTAAAAAGTAATATTTTAACTAAAAAAAAAGAAACAAGCATATCTTTTTCATATAATGGTTTTCCTGGGAGGCAGTAGCAAACATCCGGGATAATATGCGTGCTGCACAGTGGTCACTGGAGTCCAGTTCCATCAAGTGAGGAACCAGAAAGACAGTATATGGAAGAAGTCAAAGTCTTACAGAGTCAGACCCGAAAGTAGCTCATTGCCATTCACTTTCCCAAGGGATAATTTAATTTTATTTGTCTATGTCTACTTCTAAGGTGGGCTGAGAAATGAATTCTCTAGCCAGAAAGCCACATGCCTAGGAGCAACCCTATTCCTAGGTAAAAACAGGAGAATGGATTTAGTGGAGAGCTAAAAAATTCTGCCACAGTACAAGTATACAGTCAATAAATATCAGCTATTGTTATTACTTCTAGCTACAATCAAAAAGATTGATGAAATGAGAAAATGCTGCATTCATTTAATAAAATTATAACGTATGAAAGGATTGTTCCTACCTAAAACATAAGATATCAAAATTTCATGTGTGACATTTTAAGTATATTGTGTTTTTAGTATTTTATCGACACATCATCTTTTAATGAAGACACAAGTGTAACTAGATCTCATTTTTTACCACTTGGTGGTAAGAACAAGGCATATTTCCACTGCATTATTTGGTCATTTTCATAGTCATCTAGAAACAGGCAGCTATGCCTCTTAGATTTTCTATACATTATTTGGAAATACATTAGAAAATGTTCAATGATACTGGCGCAGGATTTTTCTCGACCTCTTTGCCATACTCCCAACAGGGGCTCTCTGTCTACTTGACCCACTGCGCTCAGCCCCTTGTGGGAAGGAGCAGGTGAACGAGTGAGTGGGGGATCGGGCCAGCTGCTCTAGGCACTGACACAGGAGCATGCTCCATGAGGGGCCCATGGCCAGACCTGGTATGTCATCTGAAGGGGAATGTGACGGCATCCAGGTGAGGGTGCCCACGACCCCAAAGCCCCACAGTGGGTGTTACAGTACTCTTTTAGTTCTGCCACCGCAGTCTGATGGATGGTGGTGTGTTAGCAGCTCAGCTGGCCCTTTGCCTTGTTGCATGGGGCAGCTGCCTTCCACTGGCAAGGGCAAAGGGCCAATGTGACAGCCTTTTTGGGTACCCATATTCAGTGCGTCCCAAGCTCTTGACCAACATACAAGAAGAATGAGCTCACAGGGGCAATTTAAGGATGGTGAAGGTGTTTAACTTCATTGAGTGATGAAAAGGGCTTTCAGTGCAGAGGGGAGCTGGAGAGGGAGTGGGAAGGGCAGGTTATCTTCTCCAAAGTCAGGGTGTCTCTTCCATGAAGTCAGGCTTTCTCCCTCTCTACTGACTGAGTCTGGCGTCTTTATAGGCACAGGGAGGGGAGTGCATGCTGATTGGTTTGTGAGTATGCAAAAAATGTTAACTTGATGACACCACTCAAAGGTGGGTACAACACTGTAGAAAAAACAATTAGGAAATGGTGGGGATATGTAAAACAGGTAGAAGGTGGGGATCAATCCGAGGAAAGCATGCCACACGGGAGTACACGTTTTCAATCCAGTCTGAGGAGGTCTGAGGATTTAACTTGTAGTTTGGGTGTCAGGCTTTAAACTGTCTTCAGCTTGGAGGTGGGATTTCACTGGGTACCCACCCCTATCTGCCTAGGCATTTGGCTGCCTTCTGTTGCTATCAGTATTTTCTTGTAGTTAAAGCTTATTTTACCTATGCATTTTATATAAATAGTATGGTCACAGTAATTCTGTAATAATGGAATCAAAATCTATTTATTTCAACAACAACAAAAAAACATCACCATGCTGCATACAGAGGACAGTTTCTGTCTTTTATACCTCATGGGAAACATGGAGTAGTTGCTTCACCATGTTTCTGTAAAATAATCTTTAAAATGCTTGAAGAATTCATTCCTTGGAATGCAGGAGCTTAGCAAGAAAGCCTTTTTTTCTAATCCTCTCTGTTTCTCTGCATTTGGTTTACACTTTTATTAATCTGTGGTACCTGACACTTAATTGAATCTCTACCTTTCCATTTTGCTGAGCTTTAGACCCACTGCCAATCTTGAGTAATTGTTTTTCTATACATCAGCTGTTCTGATTCACAAGCAGGCTCTTCTTATGAAGTCTGTCAACCTTGAGAAATTGTTTTGAATAAAGCAATTCTTTATTCCTACCAATATTCCTTATTTCTATCCAATATTATACTGATCTGTAGAAAAATGTGCCTTCAACTTATATTCTGCTGGTGCTTTAATTCAGTTCAAACAATATTGTTGTTAAACAATATTTTCTCATGAACAATTGTTTTTACTATTCCTCCTTTTGAAGTCAATCCATCATTAAACATTGTTTATGCTTAAGTGAATAATTTACTAGATTAAACTCATCCACCTAAGTTGAAATACTATGAACAAAAGATACATATTAAATATTAACTTTTAAACAATTTTTGATTCAAATCTATTTGGCTTTGAAATTGCTGAAATACTCTGCCTATTGTTGGAACACTATGTAATCTTCATCCAATGAATGTTTTATTTCTTAAGATTTTAATGAAAATCTCCACATATATATATATTAACCTAAAATTTTAAAAGTCAGTTTTCTGAATAAACTAGAATGATTTTGTAATTGAGCTTATTCTGCAACTGGCAGTTCAATCCGGAATCTGTGCAGGAATTAAGGTCAATGTGAATCTTTCAATTTCTTTAGTTACTTTGTGTATTAAACCAGATACACAAAACGTAAAATACTATTGGCCATAAAGAGGGATGTTAAATAACGTATATTTCTTAAAAAAGAAAAACAACACTGGCACTGGTGTCTTGATAATTCTCCCTCTTTTTCTGACTCTTTCTAAAAATACAAAGCATGTTAAGCATATTCTGAATTCCTCAACACAGTGTATGAGACCACAACCCTCAAATGGTAGGATCAAGCCTGATAAAGCATTCTCTGCACTAAGTACTAAACAATTTGTTTAAGATGTAGTTCATTTCTCACAGCTCATTAGCTCACTGAATGATTTTGTCCAAATTATGAAGGCAAAGTGGGTTTATATTCCTAGGGTGCATCTATTCTTCTTCTAGTCATGTAATTTCCACCTTTATCACTTGGTCTCAGAGCAAAGAGCCTTTTCACTAATGAAAGTATTTTGAAGAATTGCTAAAGAAAGACATAATGAGGATATATACTGAGTCAGTTAAAGAAATAGAGGAGACTTAAGAACCTGCATACTGAGAAAAAGACTTACACAAACACTTAACCCAAAAGCTCTCTCTGGGCTTCACGGTTTTGCTACTTTATTTAGAAAAGATAATGTGAATAGACAAAGAATTACGCCAGGGTTTAAGTTCATCTTGTAGCAAAGGAGCATCCACGTGTTTCTGTGGTTTGAAATCACAAAGCTATTTTTATATGGTTTCGTTAGACTGCTGTGTGTAGAATCAATTTACAGCAGGGACCTAAAAGCAAGGCGTTTAAATGATTCTTTGAGAATGATTCCTGTATCATGTAGCTTGGGGAGGTGGCTATTAATGATAAAGAGAAATGGAGAGAAGTAACAAAACAAGTATATAGAGATATAGATTTTTATAAATAGAATTATTCAAGCTAAGTCTTATGAAACTATTTCACCCTCTTGAAAAGCACATGTATATGTGAAAATATAAAATTATTCCAGTTTGTGTTGTGTACATTTACAAAATAAATTCCGCATAACTTCATTTATATATATGCATATAAGTTAAATATGTACTTGGAAGAAAATGTAAAAAACAGAAAATATGTAAGTAGAATTTACTGAAGGTCAAATCAAAATAAAATCAACATATTACCCAACTGTAATGTGAAGGGTAGAAATTGAAGGACTACTTTAAAATGAAACATCTAATAGATCAAAGAACAAAGGCAATTTGCTGAAAGTTCCAAAATACTAAAAAATAGTGAAAACATTTGTTGTATATATAGGAAAACTACTGACTATGGGTATTTTTTAATGGTAATTCCTAATTCTTCAAGGATATGACAAACCTAATTTGGAACATCAATGTGTAATATGATTGTACATGAAGTGAAAACACAGCTAAAAAATGAACAAATTAAACATCAGAAAATTGCCCCCAAAGAATAAGTCACATAAGTTATTTAATTTGTGTTGCATGAACTTATATTTTTACATAATAATATGAAGGGAATAAAACATATAGTATATATTTTTTTTCTAAATGGGATCGAATAACTGCCTTGGTAGGAACACTCTACATTCGAATATTAATTACAATATTAAATTGATCTGTTGAAAAATGTGCCCTCAACTTATATTCTGCTGGGTCTTTAATTCAGTTCAAACAATATCGTTGCCAAACAATATTTTCTCATGAACAATTGTTTTTACTATTCCTCCTTTTGAAGTCAATCCATCATTAAACATTGTTTATGGTTAAGTGAATAATTTACTAGATTAAACTCATCCACCTAAGTTGAAATACTATGTTCTCAAAGAGAACAAAAGGTACATATTAAATACTATTTAAAAAAAATTTTTGATTAAAATCTATTTGACTTTGAAATTGCTGAAGCACTCTTGCTTATTGTAGGAACACTACTTATAATCTTCATGCAAGGAATTTTTTATTTCTTTAGATTTAAAACCAAATCGCCACCCATACATATGAAATTAATCTAAAATTTTGAAAGCCAGTTTTCTGAATAAACTAGAATGATTTTGTAATTGAGCTTACTCTGCAAATGGCAATTCAGTCTGGAATTTGTGCAGGAATTAAGGTCAATATTTCTTTGACACTTTAATTTCTGTTCATTTTTGTTTTTACGACGTTTTTATTTCCTCTGGTAAAATTAATAAAATTCATGCGTGGTTGAACACTTGTACTCTGTTGGACCAATTAATTTTGAACTTTAAAATATGAAATGAGCACCTTTTGTTGTACTGTGACTATATTTCTATAAAAATTCACTTACTTTTAATTATAAAATTTTAGGCTATGTAATTAATGCATAAGAAGTAGATTGGCAGTCAAGTTAGAAGTCAACTGTTCTCAAATATTCAAAAGAGAAATTTTGAAGAACTTTAATACTTTGCATTTATCTATACATCTACATCCTATGGTATATTGTATAAATATTATTGGCTTGCAAATATAAAAAATATCTCTTTTGTTAAAAGAATAGTAAATAAATTAATTATGTCTAAAATACACATAGCCTGGTTTGAAATTCATCATAAGTTTTGAAATACATGATAGACTGTAATGCTTCCAAGGATACTGTAATCATTAATCATGTTCTCTACTTGTAGTGTTTATCTGAAAATATTTCTTAAATCAATAGCTTGAAGAGTCTATTTGATAGTGATTATTAGTCATATTTTATTTTATCAGACAAACACTGTTTCAATTTAAAAGCATTTAGATAGCTCTTACATGCCTAAATCATTATGTACAGTCTTTACAATTTACATTATAAAGTCTCCTAAACTAGGTAATCATTATCATGATAGCAATATATAAGATTACAAGGAGCAGATGGCCTAACATCTTTCAGCTTTCATTGGAAATATTTTAGCAAAAATATGTAGTTAAAATTTCTCAGCTATAAGAGATTGGTTTTCCGAAAATTTATGTTAATATTGATAAAATTCAACATAAAATTTACTAATTTTATCATGAATAGTTTTCAGTAAATCATTTCATGATTTTCAGAAAACACAGAGTACCATTGTCTAAATTATTTTATATGACTTGAAGGTTTTTGTTTTGTTTTAATATAAACATTTAGAAGGTTTTCTCTCAGAAAAAAAAATCAATATATTCAGGGATATTTAGGCATCCCAAATGCTACATATCAAAATCCAAGTAATAAAGTGGTGGAAAATTGTAAAAGGTTATTTTAACATTTTCTTATTTTGTGTAACACTCTTTTGACTAAGGACAGCTATAGAATGCAAAGTTAAGTGAAAGTAAAGATCAAATAACTAGCTCATTTTACTCAAGGGAAAAACAAATATTATTATCTCACTATTGTGATCACGCAAGGATGGTTTCAGTTCCCAAGGATACCCTCCCAAGAGCTCATGTATTAGATAGCAATGTATTAAGATGACTATAAATGATAAACTTGACATTCTTTTAATGCTACTCCTACTGTCAATTTTTTTTAAAAGTGTTTGACTAGATCCTTCCCTGCTATCCCATTTTTTTATTGTTTTGCTTTTGTGTTTTGGATTTTTTTCTTCTACACTGCCAAGGTTGCAGTGAGACTGAAATAATTAATGGGGATGGTGAAAGTAGGTGGATACTTACATGATAACGGAATATCCTTTTAATTGTTTCTGAAACAATAACTTCCTGTCTTAATGAACATAATTTTTAACTCAATCACAGTACAAAGACAACAAAAATCTTAAGCTTCAGAATTCATGTAATATATTGAATATACAAATGTTGCAATGTCATTTTTGTAGTAGTACTTTCTACTACTCCATTCCCAATATTCAGATATCATGATGTTGAGATAACATGTAATGTATGTATGGGTGTCAGAGGCAGAGGTAGTGGTGACCTCATAGTGACCAAATTGTAGGCAATGTGTTCTCTCCTACATCTCTTTGCCGTGTCACAAATATGCTAATGTAACAGTATCAGGGAAGACGAGCATATTAAAAATCTTACATCTATTATTTGATTTCTAATATTATTAATTGACTCACAGCAAGTTGTGATTCGTTTCCATTCATCCATATATTCTTTCACTTATCCATACATAATATTTATTAAGCACTTTTTCTTTGTCTGCCATTGTACCCTGGGAGTAAAAAGGTGAACAAAAAAAAAACAGTACTTGCCTTCATAGAGTTGACAATTTAGGGAGGAGACAAAAATACGCTCAATAATGCTCAAAATAAATATGTAACCAAAAAATGGAAAAGTAAAAATGAGCAATGCTAAGAAATGGTGGAAGAACAGTATTTAACCTAGTATGAGGAAGAAAAGACAGTTCTCTCCAATGAAACCCATAAAACGATCATGAAGAATGAAGAGATTAAAAAAGTGAAAGCACATTTAGATAAAGACAATGCCAGACAGAGATAAGATGGAGTGTGCTATGTTCGTGGAAATAAATGCAAGCCAGGGAGGATGAAACGAAAAGAATAAAGAAAGAGTGGAGGGAGAGGAGGCTGGAGACAGTAGCTAAGTGCAGATCATCCTGGGCCATTCTAATGGCAAGGACTGTGTCCAGAATTTATTCCTTCTGGTGGGTTCTTGGTCTCACTAACTTTTAAGAATGAAGCGCCAGACCCTCGGGGTGAGTGAGTGTTATAGCTCTTAGGGACCCAAAGAGTAAGCAGCAGTAAGATTTATCGTCAAGAGCGAAAGTACAAACGCACCACAGTCTGGAAGGTAACCCAAGCGGATTGGCGGTGCTAGCTCCGGTGGCCAGCGTTTATTCCCTTATTTGGCCCCACCCACATCCTGCTGATTGGTCCATTTTACAGAGTGCTGATTGGTCCATTTTACAGAGTGCTGATTGGTCCATTTTACAGAGTGCTGATTGGTCCATTTTATAGAGTACTGATTGGTCCACTTTACAGAGTGCTGATTGGTGTGTTTTTACAGAGTGCTGATTGGTGCTTTTACAACCCTTTAGCTAGACACAGAAGTTCTCCAAGTCCCCACCTGACCCAGAAGCCCAGCTGGCTTCACCTCTCAGGACTTTGGTACCATATACTCATTTACAGTTTCCATGCGAGAGAATTATATTAAGCTTTCTTAATGACATTCTGATTACTTGTCCAGGTGTGTTGCGGCTTCTTATTTCATTCACCCAGAAACTATTGAGTGATTACTCGGGATCCAGTGCTTTTTCAGCAAACCCAAATTAGTCACCCCAAAAAAGCAAATAATATAGACCAAAGGAACTAGTGTTGCTTACTCTCCTAGGGTATCAAGTGTTTCACAGTATAATGCATCCAAAAGGTAATGATTCATAAAATATCAATACTAATTGAGAAATACGGCAAAGTGAAGATTTATTCTACCTCAATTTCAAGTATTTGAAGGGACTGAGAGTCAAGATCATTTATAGTGCTTCTCTATGGTGACATTATTTTAATGGTGTCATTTAAATCCATTTTTGGTGCAATACAGTAATTCCTAAATGATAAATTACACTATTTAATATTTCAACAGAGACATTTGTTAGATATAGAGGTCCAATTTTTTAAATGAAGAGTTTAAAGATTTGCTTGCATCTTAAACTGAAATCCTGCATTAAATTAGTAATTTGTAAACTTACCATTTGATTTGTAAGAAATATCATATATTGATTGTAAAACAAATGTTATATGTTGTTTTTTAGATCCACTTAACTTTCAGTGTTCAGCAACTCCACGAAGAATCCACAACTTGAAAACAAAAGATGAAAAATGATGAGTTCACGTACATAGCTGTACTCTTAGTCCCAAACCAATAAATCTTTTGCCCTCTTTCTAATTTATCACATGTTTGTAAAAGAGATTTGCTTCTGGGGAGAGCGTGTTAAATAGGAAAGTTCATATCTGAAACATTTACATCATTTTCTTGCCGTCTTTCTGTTTACCAACAAAACAAAATGATATTTGGAAAGGAATGATTTTGAGGAAATATTATGAGTATATATTAAAAGTTTTGACCTTTTTAAATTTATATTATGGTTCAAATGAGTGCATTGTGAGCCAAATGCAAGATGGATCGAGAATGTTCTTGTCCAACTAGAATTTGTTAAGAGGCTCCAAATTGCCGTTAGGAATCAGAGTTGGAGAGATACTGATTTCTATGTGTATCTGAATGTTACTGTGTTCTGGCTGTTATGCAAAAAAGAAAAGGGCATAAATAGTCAAGCAGCAATAGGAAGCTTACTGGAGCAACATTTAATGTTACAACTTGGTGACAGGTATGCGATTCCCATTATCCCGTCACCACCAGAGGCAGCTGATAGACATCCAAAGTAAGCTCCTAGGAACCCAAATGAGACCGAGGAAAACACAGGGCCGCCCGTGGACTGTGGGGCTTTAAGAAAGAACCAGAGAACTTCTCCTCTAGTGTCAGTAGGGGCCGGCATACATAAGCAATGCCATAGTTCAGATGCTTGAATCGCGGCAGCCCTCTATAGCCAGCTCAGTGTAGGGGCTGAGGTTTGGAGGGGAAACTCTTTCCCCTGATATGTTTGGGGGCAGGGATACAAGAATTGCAGTTGCAGTTGTATTATGTAGTAAGATCTTTGCCACACCATTGGTGATGAATGAACTGAGACACGGGGCTAAGCTTTGAGACAGAATGAATTAAGCACTGGATTTGAAAGTGACCAGGACCCTCTCTAGGATTCTCTCCTTCAGAAGCTCAGCTATGGACAAGTTACCCCTTACTTGTCACTGGCATGTATCAGGGGTACTTTTACACCATTTGAAGGCTCAATAGGACAGGTATTAAAGACTTACAATTATCATTATAGTTATTTACCCCCTTTAGCCTCTATTTGTGTGTCTCTGTGGGAACTCATTCACATTCCTCAGGAAGCTGCTCACTTCTGTTTCCTCAGAGTTATTTACATTTTGGAACATTTCCATACAGGTGTAGTAGGAGACATGAGCTATGATAAAATCGAGTCGGTTTACTAATATCTTCTGATCTTGTAATTGAATTACTGAAACTAATTTTTTACTCTTTTTGTAAACACTTTTTTTTTTTTCCTCAAAAGCCTATTACTGTGGTTTGGTCAGTTTCAAGTATTATTAATATATATTGAGACGGAGTCTTCCTCTGTCGCCAGGCTGGAATGCAATGACGGCATCTCGGCTCATTGCAACCTCCAACTCCCTGATTCAAGTGATTCTCCTGCCTCAGCCTCCCGAGTAGCTGGAATTACAGGCATGTGCCTCCACACTCAGCTAATTTTTGTACTTTTAGTAGAGATGGGGTTTCACCATGTTGGCCAGGTTGCTCTCGATCTCCTGACCTCGTGCTCTGCCCACCTCAGCCTCCCAAAGTGCTGGGATTACAGGCTTGAGCCACCGCACCCAGCCTATTTATTTTTTTCTACTTTATGTAAGGAAAAATAATTGTGTGCATGAATACACTCACCCACACAGATGTATAATTATGTCAACTTATACGTAAACACAAATACTTTTATAAGGAAGATTAAGTCACACCATATTGTGTTAGTTGTAGCTGAGAATTTTTGTAAAGCTTTTAAGCATGCAGAATTTATTTTCCCTTGCATCCAACTGCTATCCCAACATTTTACAACAGAAAAAATAAAATCGTTGCTCTTTCTGACCCACTTTTTTCGCCTCAGGATATCTTTGTCTGTTCATAATTGGTTTACTATATTCACATTGTCAACAGAACTCTGTGCTTTTCAACATTTAACACCTGTGAAGAACTGTGACTTTACTGCAAGCAAAAGGCATAATTGGTTGCAAAAGAACTTCAGCTCACTAGCAGGTATGTTGGAGCGACAACAAATATCTTTCAGTTCAAAGAAGTCTGAATCTGTAATTTACAGTTTTCTTTCTCTCACAATTTCTGGCTTACTTTGTTTACTTTCAAATTCCTTGTAATATCTGGTGAACTTGGAAGATATTTCTTTAGCTGTTTCCAGTATTCTCTCTAATTTTATTTTCATGTTTATTAGCAATTTTGGTATATATTTTTTCTTCGTAAAGATACTATATGTTTATTCAGTCTTCATCTTTCTTTCAAAATAATATATCTCAGGCTTCTTATTTATGTGTACAAGTTCTATATTATATAAGAAAACAAAACAAAAACAATAATAACAAATGTTCATGAGTTTTCAGATACATTTCTCAAATGTAATGCTCCCAACATAAAAAATAGCCCAGTATCATGAAATCCTTGGTGGTGGAATGAAAGCGTAGGTCATTTTGCGTGAGGGCAGTGGGGACTCCAGTAGGGGCCCTAGTGTGGGGTTAAGAACGTGTGGGCAACATGACCCTTTCAGAAGATTAGGAGGTGAGTGCATACAGGAAAGTCAATGAAATTTGTTGGTTAGCCTACCTAGGACAAAGGATTGAATTTTATTTTCCTTACTTTTTTCTTTTGTCTCTTAACCACATGATCTTTTCCTATAGACCTTCAGAGTTAGCAGGAGATGACTTGTAGTGGTGCAACACCTCTCAGCCTTAAATAACAAGATTCAGAAAATACAATTCAGCATAGAGTTTTTTCAACCCCAAAGCTTGAGGATGGCTACCCAGGAGCATAGATTCAAGTTGCTATGAATATGCACTCCAATTAGCAGCAGTTACAAGTGAGTTTTTAAGGGGGAAAAAAAGAGAGGCAATTTCTAGGTTGCTTACCAAGAATTTACATCAAAATAATATAAGCTGTTAATTGATTCTACATTGTTCTTTGTATCGCAAATTCCAGGAACATGAAGATAATGGGTGAGGCAACTAGTCAGGGAAAAAAATCCTTGAAAAACTATTGTCCCTGGGCATAGGAGTTGGATGGGGGTGGAGTGGGTGTGACTGAAGTCCTATCTTCATACTCTTGTCTCTGGCGTACCTCACATAGCTCACACTGGTCTCAGCTATTTTTTTTCTCACACCATAGCACTGGCCTGCTATGTATGCAGTGGGTAGACTGGCAGGGGAGGAGGTTAGATTCCAAAATTGTGTAGGGCTTTTATTCCCGACTCAAATATTTTACCATGATATTTTATATTAAAATTATTTTTAGTACCAACATGTCAAATCTGAAAATATTGTTTTGATTTATAAAGTACCCAAATGACAGTGTAAGTGTTAAGGTATTTGAGACCAGTCATATCCAACCACAGTCCTCATCACTGTCATCTTCTTTCTCCGTACCTCTTTGGTTTTTTCTCTTCTGTCAGCGATGTGAGTTTAACTCCAAGTGCTTTCTTTCCCTTTGCAGAAGGACTGAGCCTTCCAAAAGAAGGTCCCCCAAAGAATAGAGTTTTGCTTCACTCAATTCAAGTGGACAGTTTGGAAGGTGTTGAAGGTTTTTGTTTTGTTTTGTTTTTATGAGTTGGAGTCTTGATCTGTTGCCCAGGCTGGAGTACAATGGTGCTATCATAGCTCTCTGCAGCCTTAAACTCCTGGGGTCAAGTGATCCTTCCACCTCAGCCTCCCAAGTAGCTGGTGCATGACACTACACTTGTATAGTTTTTAAAATTGCTTTAAAGTTGGAATCTCACTATGTTTTTCTTTCTTTTGCACCATTTCATGGATGCCAAGGAGCTTAGCTGATGTATCCAAATATGTATGTATGTATGTGTATGTGTGTGTGTGTAACTGTCCCACATATTTTTGAAGGTTGGTCAGCAGAGTATATAAACACTTGTGAGGATGGAGAATATAAACCAAAAATAAAATTATAAGCACCCCAACTTACTGAATGAACCCCTCCTCTTAGCCAAGGGCCTTCCAAAGTTAACCTGAAAAACTAGTTCAAACCATGATGGGAAGGGGGCTTGAGGAAGCCTCATTATACTCTCTTCTCTTTGGAATTCAGGCACAACTAGCCTGAACATTAAAACAGAGATCTTAACACTCACAAAACATACTCTGTAGCAATAAGGTACCAAATTCTAACCTGACTCTCTAGTATAGCATCACATGATAGATAACAGACCCTGAAATTAAACAACGTACGTTACCTCAAAACATATTTCTTTGACATATCTTAAAATGACCCTGCAAAGCTGTCTATTGTGGGGGGAAATTTACATTTTGTAGAGAATCTCCTTCACTTACTAGGTCTTTTCAGGAGAGTCTATCACCTTTTAAGGTCTGATAAGAAGACCTAAACCATCTACTGTCTCTGAAGCAAGCTTCCTGGAGGCTTCATCTGCATGGGAAGAATCTTGGTCTTCACAGCCTAACCTTACCTTAACCCCAAGTATTTCTTTCTGTTGACTTGAACTCTTTAGGCAAAACTTAACTCTTTCAGCAAATTGCCAGTCAGCAATCTTTGAATCTCTGTAACACCTAGAAACCTCCTTACCTCCCTGAAAGCCCTTCTTAGGGATGTCCTGCCTTTCCACCCTGAACCAATGTACACCTTACATGTATTCATTGATGTCTGCCTGTAACTTCTGCCTCCCTAAAATGTACAAAATAAAATTGTGACCAAGCCGCCTTGTGCAAATGTTCTCAGGACCTCCTGAGGCTGTCTCATGGGCATGTCCTTAACCTTGGCAAAATAAACTTCCAAACTGATTGAGACTTGTCTCAGATACGTTTTGGTTAACACAGTAAAGATTTTTATGACTGGCCAAATCTTTATTTCCTGAAGGTGATATGATCCACTTTTTTAGGAATCCATGAAAAATTTTGGAGATCCGCAAATGCATTTACCATCTGTAAACATAGAATATTATTTTCTATTGTGCATAAACATTTCTCAAAATGTTCACACCCTATTTCTTTAAAGAAAATATATGTTCTCTACACCTGTTTGTGTTCCTTAATAACATATAATTGTCTCCTTGTGAAATCATGCACTTCTAGACTTTCCAGATATTCCTCACCTTCTGAACTTTTATATTGTGTTTTCTTGAATTAATTATTAATAAAGTCTACAATATTCTTAATTTTTCACAGATTTATTATTTATTGTTTATTCCCTTAAGTGTGACCTGTCTCTGCCTGTGTTAGTTACATATTGCTGCAAATGATCTCAAATGTAGTGGTTTATGAGAACAAACATTTATTATCATCCAATTTCTGTGGTCAGAAATTTGAAGCTGGCTTAGCTAGGCAACTCAATGTCTTTCATTTGGTTGCAATTAGGATGTCAGCTGGGGCTGCTGTCCTCAGAAGGCATGACTAGGGCTGGCACCAAAGAGTCTCACTCACATGGCCATTGGCATAGAGCTCAGTCCCTTGCCACCCAGATCTGTCCACAGGCTGCTTGAATGATGTATTAGTTCATTTTCACACTGCTAATAAAGACATACCAGAAGCTGGGTAATTTGTAAAGAAAAAGAAGTTTAATGGAATCACAGTTCTACATAGCTGGGGAGGCCTCACAGTCTCAGCAGAAGGCGAAAGTGACATCTTACATCATAGCAGGCAAGAGAGAGAATGACAGCCGAGTAAAAGAGAAAACCCCTTGTAAAAAGATTGGATCTCATTAGACTTATTCACTACCACATGAACAGTGTGGAGGAAGCCGCCCCAATGATTCAATTATCTCCCACTGGGTCCCTCTGAAAACATGTGGGAATTATGGGAACTACAATTCAAGATGAGATTTGTGTGGGGACATAGCCAAACAGTATCAAATGGCCTCTCAACATAGCAGAAAGAGCATGGCAGAAAGAACAATACAATGGATTGTGGTGGAATTTGCAGTAATGCAATGCTAATAATAATGAAGTCTCTAAAGTCACACACGCCATCAATTCTACTTTGTCCTACTCATTAGTAGTGAGTTACTAAGTCCAGCCCACTTTCTAGGGGAGGGACTTAGGTTCTACCTCTTGAAGGGAGAAGCATCAGAGTTTTGGGGGCATATTTTAAAACCACCACACTGCCTATAGTCCAGTGTGGGATCCTCATATTTATACATCTAGGGCATCTCAAACTCTGTGATAGAAAGTTGTGGGGAAGGTGATACAAGAGAAGATGGGCCCTCTCCTGGCTTCCTACCTTGTATTCCATAATGAATTTATTTCAATTACATGAAAACCTTCTTTTGGGTCCATATGATTGTACTCAGTACTTTTCTAATCTTTTACATCCATATTTTCTAGAAATGTCCCTTCCACTCACAGATTTTAAGTAGCTCCCTACTACGGGCGCATTCCAACTTCTACAATAATCTTGGGAGAGTTTAATGTCTCGGAAAACTCCTTAAAGGGAATGACTTTTCTTAATTTTAGTGGCCTAGATTTCTGTTCCATTTGATTCGCAAAGTAGATTTTCTCATGTAAATGATTCCGCCTCAGAAATTATAAAGTGTGGTATTCCTCTCTCAGGACACAACCTCTCTACTGCTTCAGATATCTCCTTCCTTCATTTCCTCCACACCTGATCTTTAGCCTGGCTCTTACATATTCTCCATGATGCTGCCAAGAAAAGAGAGCAGAAGCATTTAGAACAGGAGTTACTTTTAAAAAGGAAGTAGTTTTGTCAAATGATGCCCCAACCTATAGACAAAATGAATTCTTTGTGGATAACTGAGATGCTCAAGTTAAAGCAAAACCAGGAGGCCCTAGCCGGATGGGGTGGGGACGGTTGGGGGGTGGGCAGTTACAGTCTATGTGTGCTCACAAAATGTTGCAAAATTATCACAAGACTTCCATTCGTTTCTGCCATCAAGTTAAACCAAAATAGGCTACAGTGGGGCATCTCCCAACTGACAAAGAACTGACCACCTAGAGTCAGCCAATAAAGAGAGACTTGTGGTTTCAGGCTTAAGGGTTGTCCAGTCAAGGCTCTGATCCCACTCCTCAGCCTTGCAGTTTTTGTCTTTATAATCTCTAACTCTCCAACGTCCCCTTGAAGAGCTTTTAACTTTGTCCTGAAGGCTACATCTCCCCAACCTATAGATTGCTTTCAGAAAATAAGGTCCGTGCCCTGTCTCTCTCTCTCTTTTTGTCTCTGCAGATTTCATGGCCTTTTGTTAACACTTTTAGAGAATGAAAGGCAATCAAACAAGAAAGTCTGGTTCACCAAAAAAAAAGAATACAACAAAATTTAAAGAAAAAATATCTGGAAAAATATGACTAAGGTTATGAAATTTATGGTATATTCATGGTAGACAGTGGTAATATTTTATTCGCAAAGATCATGCTATAAATTCAGATATTGTCAAAGCAAATAAGGAAATTGAGGAGAAATGTCTTTGTTAAGAAGTTCAGGTTTATTGTTTTGTGTGCAAAATTTCTCCCTTCCACCTGCAACTTGGCTATGTAAGTTGTGCTTAATGATGTTGGAAGTAGAAAAAGCTACTAGTTGTTGTTTCTTCAGTGCTAAAACCACTTTGGAGTCCTCTTGACCTACCTCATGATTCATGGTATGAATTGTTGAGTCACGAGATCTCTTAATCTTCTTAAAAAGAATCTATTACTCCAGTGTCAGTCACCAGCAACCTCAAAGCAATAAACATATGTACTATACTGAAGTGATCAGATACACCTGCTGCTGCCCTGTTCCACCTGAGACCTGAACAGATAAAAGTGAAACATCACAGAGATAAAATAAAAACAGACCCACCTGGGAGAATCATGAAAGCAGCCAGGTCCTGACCTTGTTCAAGAGGCCTTGGGAGGCTCTGCCTGAGAGAACACTGAGGACTTCTTTCAATTTTGGCAGCTGCTGCTAGAAGCTCTGGCTGAGAGAGGCAGCGATCGCCCAGCTGACTGATGTCTGAAGGACTTCCAGACCCTTTCAACTCTTCTATTAGCATGTTGACCTCCCAAACCATGCTGTGTTTTGCCACCCTAGTCTTATTACTGCCTGTGTACTGAATACTAGTTGTTCAGCTGGTAGTGTGTGAAGGTCTTGCAGCAAACAATGAATTTGAGCATATATAATTGGCTTTGAGTCACTGGGAAATCCTACAACTTAGTTAGGCCAGAGTTAGCACACCTAGAAAGTGGTGAACCTAATTAACATATCAATTGGTGTGGCTAATAACAGACATCGTCCTAGATTTAGATCATCTTAAATCCAACAAGTATCTTTATAAGAGAAGAGAAGACAGACACAAATGGAAAAAAGCCAAGTGAAGATGAAGGCAGATTAGAGTGATCCTGCCACAAGCCTGGAGCCATTAGGAGATGAAAGAAGCAAGAAAGCCTTTTCCTCTAAAGCCTTCAGAAACAGTGTGGTCCTGTCAACACATTCATTACAGACTTTGGCCTCCAGAATTGTGAAAGGGTACACTTCTGTTGTTTTAACCCACAAAATTTGTAGTAATTTTTTATAGCATCCCCAGGATACTAATATAGAGTGCAAAGTGGGGGTAGGGCACGTGACTATAAGGTGAAAAGTGGTTGGGTGGGGAGGATTCTAGCTGAATCCTCTAAGGCTAAATCCTCTAAGGTTATTTAAAAGTAAATAGGCTTTTCTACTGGGTAGATATTTCATGATATTTCATCTGTTGCTGACTGTTTTTATTTTTTTTCTGAAAATATTTTCCAAACCCAGAGGTGAGACAGAGTTTATATGCATGTCAGAGAGAATTCTGGGAGCAGACCCCAGGAACATTCTGGAAGTGCCTGGGAGCCCACAAGAGCCAATGTAAAGATATTTACATATGCCCCTATTTTCTGTCCATTGCCTCATCTTTGTCTGCTTCTGTGCCATATACCCTTGAGTCAGGATCATTGTGGTTCAATATTCCCAGAGACTAAAATTCTGGTCCTCTTAGAAGCCTGGGAGAAGAAATGATTCAGCCATTCATCCAGTTCTTCTAACTTCAGCCCCAAATTTTTCACCTGACCTCCACAGTCCCTCCAAACTCAAAACACCTCAAGGAGTCAAGTGAATGCGACTAGTTTTATCTCTATCATTACCCCTCTTCATCCTTAGGTTCCTGCTTTCTCTGCTCTGCTACAGTCCATTTCCTCCCTTTCTTTTAAAATACATAGGGACATTGTTTCTTCAAGGTGTTTTCTTTTCTATTTTTTTTCTCATGGACCTGTATGTCTCTTGCCATTTTAGTTGATTTTCTAAAATGCAACAAAAATAAACAAACTTGTTCAGTCTGATGGTCATACCATCATTCTCCTCTTTATATTTTATCTAATTTACTGATACTACTGTCCATCAACTTACCACGGCTACAAAGCTGAAATTCAAATGTATTTCTTCTCCCTTGTCTCCCATACAACTTAATCGCAAAGACAGACATACCTTGCCTCATTAAAAAAAAAAATCAGTACACTAATCTCTAATGCTAATGATACTGCTTTAAAGGCATCTCATCATCTGTCAATCAACTACTGGGACCCAATGTCCCTCCTTTTAGAATGCATCCTCAAGCCCATCACCCACTAATCTGCAGGGTCATCTCTCTCATATGCACTGCTGATGGTGTACCTTCTCTTTTCAAATCCTTCAAAAGCTGATCTCATGCGTCTAGATCAATGTGCAGCTTAGCATGGAACACACAGCCTTCCTGGGAGGATCTCTTGACATTATCTCATCCATAAATTTTCACTGCTCCCAGGCTTATACTCAATGTTCTAGAATTATCTACAATCTCCATAACTTTGCCATTTCCTCAGATTAAAATGACTTTCTTACTTCATCTTTTCAGTCTCTTTCTGATTTTCCAAAACAAATCAGGCCATTTGTTTTCTCCACCATGAAGCCTTCTTTGTTCCCTGCCTCCCCTACCCAGCCTATCTTACTCAACTTTGCTGACTTAGCCATTGATTATTTTCTTTGATCCTGGAAGCTACCTCCATTATTATCTTTATCATAATTATTTTTAATTTTTTTTCCCCCTTTGAAAAGTAGCTGTTTTACAGTAGGTACTGTTCTTTATTTAAAGTTTAATTATTGCTTTTAACATAGTGATAAATACATAATTGAATTTAATGAAAAATTAACAGATCTCTTTGTCCTGAATAAGGAAGCAGCCAGAGAGGTGAGAGTACGCTCTGACATTAAAGTAGGTAGTAATGTGTATTCCAATTCATTTTTGTCTTTTTCTAGTACTAACAAACTTCATTGCTCAATGCTATTACTTATTACTTCTTGAAATGTTGTCTCCTACCTTCTCCTACTAAATATTCCGACTCAGGTCAGATACAATGCATTTTCAAAGCTCCCCATACAAAAAAAGTCTTATATTAATATGATCCATCAGAAATAATGACATTCAGAACTTATTCCTTTTCTGTGCTGCAAGGTCAATTTTCCTACCTCTATTGAAGCATTCATCACTCTAAGCAGCAAAGCAAAATCCTCCCAGAACTTAAGAATAGAATTATGGTAATATCAACTTGCAGTGGTTGACCTAGCCTTGCATAAAGTAGAATACTTCCAAGCAATAACAGATGAATGGGTGACTAAGCATTGTTTTTTCAAAAAAGAGGTCAGGATCTTGCTTTAGAAAAAGACTACCTGTATTGACAGGCTTAAGTCTGTTGTAAAATTAATGTCTAAAATGAGGAATGTTTCAATCAGGAACAAATGAATGTTCAGTGGAGAAAAAAGAGAAACAGTGGAATTCTAATATGCATCTAGCATTGATTGGGGAGATGACTGTGCTGAAGAGTACAGACTTTCTATCAAATTTGGAGGAGACACACACATCATACACACAGACACGCACACACACAGGTGCATTCTCAGATAGGTTGATGATATCACTGATGAATTTTGGTTCTGTTTACATAGCTCTTTCTTTCATTATCCTGAGAAGATAAAGTTGTTCTTTCCATTTATATATCCAAGCATACATTTACTGTTCAAGAACTTTTATTAAGTGGGTGTGTATATGTACAATATTTTAAACACAAACATATGTTGGTATATTGATTATAAATCTCAGTTACAAACTATGATTACATCAGTTCAATTCTTAGGTTGTGATTTTATAAGCCTTATGAAAAACTATGTTGATAGTGAGATTGCTCGACAGTTTCTTTTATACTGTTTTTCTTTCTCACTTTGATTGTTATTGTGCATTCCAAGGTAACCCTTTTATAGAAGCAGAGCCAAGAATAACAACATTATTAATCTTCTCTACTTTCAAGTTGAAATGTGATGTATCAGTCACTAATATTCCAAACACTATGAAATAAATTGTCTGGAGCTTTGTGGCTCCTTCTTTTTCCTACCTCCTTTGTTTTATTTGCTTTGTGGTGTATAATAACCCTTGACATGTTATATTTAATTATTTTAAAACATGGTGCATCACGTATGTCATGTCCCAGGAGGTCATGATTTAACATGGAGGAGAGGAATATTCTTCAGAAACAAAAGCAGACGCTAGAGAATTGAAGATGTCCACACAATTACCCAGTGTAACAAAAATAAGCTATATACATATTCTTCCTGACTTTTCTTTCTTCATTGTGTGGAGGACAGTTTTATGTCTAATTTTCTCTTTGGGTTCATCATTTTCATGAGCATGTAATGTGCCAAATGTGAATACATCTAGTAGATGTAGTAGAAGATGCTAACATTCTGGATATATTCCCCAAACAGCCTTAAGAATTCAATCCTTTATTACTATATCTCACTATACTTGCAATGTTGTAAATAGAGAAAAAAAAATGGACAAGATCAAAACTGTAAATTATTGCAACTACCTCCCCCCAAAATAAGTGCTTAAACATGATAAGAATATTTCCTTTGTGTTTTAGAAACAAATGTTGCACTATAATTCATACAATTTGTTCTAAGTCTAAAAGAGTCCCAAAATACTAATATTTAGATATTTAAAACTGAAAATAGATAGACCTATATCACTGTAAAAATATAGACACTGGACTTTGCAAATCATGAATCAACATTGGGAAACAGTCATTGTACACATCAGTGAACATATGAAATTCAAGGAGGACAAAAGAACAAACCCAGTAGTAGGGATCATAATTCAAATCAACAAGTCAACAAAGTCTCACATTGCCTTTTAAATTTTTATTTACAAAAATTTTCTCACTTACTACCTTCAATTTGCTCCGGCCTCTTGTTTTCCTTTCCTGTTTATCTTTATTCTTTTTGTTTTTTGTATACCCTTTAAACTCATATCCTTCATCATTTTCCACAAAATTACTTTGTCTTTCATATTTAGAATAAACTTTAAATTGAAAGCAATAAGATTATTAAAAAAAATTTTAAGGTGCACGGAAAGACACAGACGCCTGATCATTAGGAAAACATAAACGAGAGGTCTTGAATTGGAAGGAGTCATGGAAGATCTGCAAACCCAATAGTCTTCTGTCTGTTTCTCTCTTGCTTTCTCCATTTCTAATCCCCCATCCTTTGTCCCTTCCCCAGCTTCTCTCTCTCTCTCTCTCTCTCTTTGCTTTGTGGTGTGTAATAGCCTTTGACATGATATATTTAATTATTTTAAAACATGGTGCATTACATATGTCATGTTCCAGGAGGTCATGATTTAACATGGAGGAGAGGAATTTTCTTAGGGGAGGAATATTCTTCTACCCCTCCTTCTCTCTCTCTTTCTCTCCCCCTACCTCCTTCCCTTTCTGTTTCTTTCTTCTTTCTCTTTCCCTCACTCCAGTCTCTCCCTGCAAGCGTGTCTCCATCTGGAGCATCTGCCTTTGATTTCTCTGCCTTGCTCAAGGTCCAGTGTGTGATCATGCCATAAAGCACATGCCTTTCCAGCTTTAACGCTGTCATCAGGTGACTTAATTTCTTAGCTTTTCAAGTCCATTGAGTACCATGTGATTTGTCTAGCTTCTCTATTTAACAGAAGCCACAAATCAAAGGTAGTTAACCGGGTTATTGAATGGTTGTCATTGAGTAGGATTTACACTGCTTTATCAATTGTCAACAGCTGCGGAGGACAGAAACACAAAGAACAAAAAAATGCAGCTTTCTCTTGAGGTGGTGATAACAAGATCTAGTACACATAGAAATCCTCCGCTGCTTTATTTTCTCTATACATTTGATTTCCAGTCACAACTTGCCTTTATATCAATTCAATCAACACAGAGACTATTGACTTTATACAAAGCAATTATTCATTTCCTCATCCTCACATTTATTTCACACTGTTAAGCTGAATTTAACTTTGATATCAAGTGAAGTTTATGTTCTTGATAATATTTTCAAAACAAATTATTCAAACACGTAGAGTGTGTGTCTTCAAAAAGTAACATTCAAAACAAATGGGGCTGGGTGCAGTGGCTCATGCCTATAATCCCAGCACTTTGGGAGGCTGAGGCGGATGGATTGCGTGAGGTCAGGAAGGAGTTCAAGACCAGCCTGACCAAAATGGTGAAACCCCATCCCTACTAAAAATACAAAAGTTAGCAGAGTGTGGTGGCACATGCCTGTAATCCTAGCTACTCGGGAGGCTGGGTCAAGAGAATCCCTTGAACCAAGGAGGCAGAGGTTGCAGTGAGCCGAGATTGCACCACTGTACTCCAGCCTGGGTGACAGAGCGACTCCCTCTCCACAACAAAAAAAAATTGACATTTTATTTTAACCCATTATACAATCTTCACCTTCAAAACAATTCCTTGATGTTTTTCACTGCAGTCAGTGATCTGGTGTTGATTGAACACTTGACTTCTGCATCATAGAATGCATTATACTAAGGTAAGACTCTGCCACACTGTCTGATTACTTTATCCCTGCCCTTCCCTATTGGATAGGTGTTTTTGACTAGTTACCTCGTGATTTCAACAGGGAGCCAATAGAAATTCAACAATTAGAAAGCCATGTAGAAATCATTAACAGCTATGTAAGTATAATACCTTGTCTAAGAAGTAGAACTAAATCAACCCCTAGCTTATCCCCAGGACTTTATAACTTAAATGTAGCCCAAAGTAATCAAACAATAGTGTCAACTCAGCTAAACTTCTTTCCCCCTGTGTTTTGTGAACATCGGAAGATTTTAGTCTGGGCGTGGTGGCTCATGACTATAATCCCAGCAGTTTGGGAGACTGAGGCAGGTGGATCACCTAAGTTTGGGAGTTCGAGACCAAACTGACCAACATGGAGAAACCCCGTCTCTACTAAATAAATAAAAAATGTAAAACCTCATTAAGTCCCACACCTCATTTCAGTCATCTTTCCCTTTCACAGTTAAATCTCTTAAAAGACTTAAATCAGTGATTCCAGGCCTTTACCACATATTGTTTACGCTACTGCAATCTGATTTCCTGCCTCCACCACTGTATTTTGCTCTTGTCCAACAGAACAGTGCTAACTTTTCTGTAAAGGGTAACTTTTCATACCTTATCTATCCTGACTTGTCAGCATTAGTTGTATTTATTGAGGACCCTTCTTCTTAAATGATTTTTTTTCCATCCTGGATGTCCACTTTTGCCTACTGGAACTTAACCATTCATCACCCATAGAATTTGCTGTTTCTTCAGAATTCTGTCCTAGGCTTTCATCTCCTCTCACTTGAACACTTGTACTAGGTGATCTCCATTATTCCCATTATTTCTGTTACCATCTCTATGAGGCTGTCTTCAAAATACATCTCCAGCTCAGCCCACCTTAATGAGCTCCAAGTCGATGTATCCACGAGGCTCCTGCAGATCCCAAAGCACCATAAATATCAACTAAGTTCTTTACATGTTTCTTCTAATTTGGTTTTGTTCGTGGTTCCTGTATTTGGCAGGGCTTCCTGGAAATTGACTTACAGATGGAAATTTGTAGCTAGAAAATTTCAGGGGAATGCTGCTGGTAGGAGAGTAGGGAGAGTGGGCTTAGAAGAAAGAGGAGCTGAATTTCAATGCAGTTGCAAAATAGGCTTTAGTTAATACCACAGTAAGCTCTAAAGCTGAAACCTTCTGAGTTGTTCCAAATTGAGGCAAAACAGTTGTGTCTTTATACCAAGGCATTCACCATTTTGCCTGACCATTGAAGGATGGTTAGGAACCTTGAAAAATGTATATCCTTTCAGAAAGACAGATCTTTAGGAAAGCCTCAGATGAGCCAACAGCTGGCCTTAGTGAGCTAGTTGGCATCATTCCTGGTAGCTGGATGAATGAATGCCTCATTTCCAAAGAGTGATGTTGGAGGCTCAAGAAGTATCTATTGCAGTACACAATATCCAAAACATGAATCAACCCCAGCTTGGTTCAGATTCTCTAAGATTCTTATTCTCTTTCATGGAGAAACTTAGAAGAGGAAGGTTAATTGGACAGAGGAAAGTTTTACAGTGGTGTAGCAATTCTGCAGGCAACTCTTATCGTGTCTGCCTAGTTTAGATAACCCACACCCTCTCTTCACATCTCTGTTAGCCTAAGTGCATTAGAAGGTAGAGTGAGTCATACATGCATTCCAGAGGTGTCTGGGCTTATCCATCTTCTGCATGCATTTCTCAGGATGTCACTACTGCACTTGTCCATTTGAAATACAAGTTGGACAGGAGAGTAGCAAGAGATAACCCAATGTTTCACCTGAATATGAAATTAATTCTTCCCGGCCTCCCCTGTATAATATCACCCCTAGTTCCTCCCTTGCTAATGGTGACACTCTTCCTTGATATGGAGAGATATAATCACTAGGTGGCAACCACAAATTAAAGTTCAGTGGTACTCTTACTATGCTTCCTGGTGAAAGCATTTCTTCTCAGGAAACTAGAAACTTTTGACCCGTGGAACCTAAAGACTTGGAGAAAGGAAACATGAATTTCCCATGTTGGAAGTGACAATGGGTGAAACACTTCTATTTTCATTCTTTGATATCTGCACCTGTGTATTCTACCTACTGGGGACACAACACCATAAAGTGATAATTACTTTGAAATGAATGCTGCACTATGGAACATGGAACCATGGAACCCCATCATTTAAAAGTATCACTTCCAAAAGGGTGCATCACCTGCAGCTTTAAAACATATTTCTTTGCTCTATTGGGATAGCAGTTTCTGGGTGTTATGACTTGCAATGTGACCGGCAGATTCCATGGTCACGAGTTCCTTGTCAAAAAAGACAGTTTTAAAAAATCAAATGTGAAATTACACATCTGCAAATCTATAAATTTTATATGGCTAAAGCCCTGTGGGCAGGAAAGACAAACCCTTAGCTGGAATAGATACTGATCTCAATCAAGAAGAATCACTGACCTTTCAGATTAAAAGTAGTAATACCTAATAAATGTGCCAACAGGTTTTGGGGGTTCAACATTGATTTATTCTATTAGATATTTGAACGTTAGGCTTGGGCAGTAAATAGCTATGATTTCTGCTACTATGGCTACTCTGTTATGAATTATTTAGCCAATATGCAATGACAGAGGTTTGCTGATGCCTGTCAACTATTCCATTCTGTTTACATGGTTGCTTAGTACCTGTATTAGTCCATTTTCATACTGCTATAAACAACTTCCAAAGACTGGGTAATCTGTAAAGGAAAGAGGTTTAATTGACTCCCTGCAGGGCTGGGGAGACATCAGAAAACTTACCATCATGGTAAAAGGGGAAGCAAACACATCCTACTTCTCATGGTGGCAGGAAGGGAAAGAATGAGTGCTGAGCTAAGGGAGAGCACCTGATAAAACCATCAGATCTCATGAGAACACACTCACTATCATGAGAACAGCATGGAGGAAAACCACTCCCATGATTCAGTTACCTCCCACAAGGCCTCTCCCATGACATGTGGGGATTATGAGAACTACAATTCAAGATGAGATTTGGGTGGGGACACAGCCAAAGTGTATTAGTGCCCACTCCAACTCTGAAAATTGTGTATCATCCCAATTGGTGTTCTTATCTGAATTGCAGAATTAAAAAAAACAAAAACAAAAACTCTACAGAAAGAGCGGAATTATTAGGTTGAGAACCCAACCTGTCCTGGAAATATTCTACACTTATAATTAAATTTTGTGCCTTATTTTAAAGTTTCTGCCCTTTAAGTACCAAAAATAAATATCTTTTTCAAGGCAGCCTTCTCACTTTCACAGTCACTTAAACTTTGATTAACAATGTCAGTTTCTCCTTATCTTTCTCCAACATATATTTGTAGGACTTAATAACAGCCATCTGATACCACAGTCCTTATGACTGCCAATTCCCACCACAGCTCACAACTGTTCTGAGCTATTGCACAATTCAGTTCATTTCATTCCATCAGTATCGCATCTGAATTCCTCAGTAGTCAATTGTACAACTGTAGTGAGGGGCTATCACTAATCCATGTGCCCTCCAATTTTGAATTCTCTCTGTCTGGGTAGTTTAATGTATCCAATGAACATGAGTCAGCTTTAGAAACAGTGCTCCATGTTTTATTATTCAATGCATGGTGATGCCCATGCATCAGTGACAACTTCAATAGTTTTTGAAATGTCTGTGTACTCTAATTTTTCTACTGTACGATTGCCGTGTAATTGGCATTAGGTGCATTTTGGGGAGAATTATTGTGACAACATTTTTTTTTTCAAGAGGGCCTCTACTTCAATCAAAATTTCCAAGTCTGAGTACTGGCTCAGTTCCAGAAACTGAGCAAGTGATGATGAATTTTATTGTATCTTCTGCACTTACCTCCTGATCATTCATCTTTAGTGTATGTACATGTTTATCCTATACATTGAGAAATACTCTCATTGGCTACCCGTCTCCCATCCTCTCAGAACATTATGTTCTAATCATTATTTCCATAACCCTCTGCAGTTGAGAATTTCTGTCTCAACGTTGTTTATTGCTTAATTGTACTCCTGCTTTTTCCTGTATTTAAACATAGCCAGCTGGTCTCTATTATTTTGAGATCCAATTATTCCTATTGTTTCCTGTTGTTTTTAAGAAGACTAATTCTATAACGAAATCCCTTATTGTCAGTCATGTCCTAGAGAGGACAGCCATCATTGAGCTTTGCAGCAATGCTGTTGTCCCTAATAATAGAGTGTCTTCTGAGTTCTTATGTAAAACATCATCAGCTGGTGAGTTTTCTGATCTTATGTCACATGTCTACTCTACAATCATCATTTTCTAACAAGATATTTCCGCTCCCCTTTTGACACAGCCCTGACAGAATCCAGTCCCTAGATACTCTGCTGGCTTTTCCTAGTATATGCTGACTAGGCCCCTTTCTTCCATTAGCAAGACCAGAACTAATTTTACTTAACCCTGTTTAATAATCTGATGACCAAGAAAAGAAGAATGGATAGATCTCTAAAAAGTGGTGGGCTCTATTATCAAGGAGGAGGTATGTAATTATGCTACATAAGGGGTAAGATTCAGACTTATATGAAAAGAATGAGGCACTTCTTCAGGCCCAGGGAGTTCTGGAGATCTGGGGTTTTGTTGTTGTCAAGGACATTGACTCAGAAGTTCCCCACTCCAAATCTGAAATTGTGTATCATCCCAATCGGTCTTCTTATCTGAATTGCAGAATTAAAAAAAAAAAACAACTCTACAGAAAGAGCGGAATTATTAGGTTGAGAACCCAACCTGTCCTGGAAATATTCTACACTTATAATTAAATTTTGTGCCTTATTTTAAAGTTTCTGCCCTTTAAGTACCAAAGATAAATATCTTTTTCAAGGCAGCCTTCTCACTTTCACAGTCACTTAAACTTTGATTAACAATGTCAGTTTCTCCTTATCTTTTTCCAATATGTATTTGTAGGACTTAATAATAGCCATCTGATACCACAGTCCTTATGACTGCCAATTCCCACCACAGCTCACAACTGTTCTGAGCTATTGCACAATTCAGTTCATTTCATTCAGTCGGTATCGCATCTGAATTCCTCAGTAGTCAATTGTAGTACAGCTGTAGTGAGGGGCTATCACTACTCCACGTGCCTCCAATTCTCTGGTCCTCATGGCCCATCAGCCAGCAAGTAAGTGGTCCAGTTTCAAAAATTACCTCTTTAGAGATCGTCTCCCAATACAGTCACAGTCTGAGGTCTTAGGACTTCAACATATAAATTTTGGTGAAATACATTACTTCTCCAAATGTGGCTCACTCTAATGTAGGCTTATCTATATATTATTTCCTGAGTTTAACTCTCCCAGTCTTTCAGGTTTGGAATGGAATTCCATTCTCACTTTCTTGTAAAATTGAATTAAATGGCTTTCAATTGAATTCCCATTGCATTCTTACCATTCATGCCGTAAAACTTTTCAGATGTTATTTAATTATTTTCATACTCATTTACTTCCCCATTATACTGTAAATTCCAAAAGGAAAGAACTGTTATCTTATTTACTATCAAACCCTCAGGACCTAACACAGTACCTAACATCTATTAGAATCACCATAAATAATTTGATCATATATTTTTATTGCATTATTAATTACTTGAAGGCAGAGTGTGTGCATTGTTCAACATTGAATCGCAAATACTGTGTTAGCCCATTTTCATAATGCTATGAAGAAATACCCAAGACTGAGTAATTTATAAGAAAAAGAGGTTAATGAACTCAAAGTTCCACATGGCTAGGGAGGCTCACAGTCATGGCAGAAAGCAAAGGAGGACCAAAGGCACATCTTGCATGGCAGCAGGCAAGAGAGTGTGTGCAGGGGAACTGCCCTTTGTAAAACCATTAGATCTCATGAGATTTATTCACTCTCATGACAACAGGATGGGAAAATCTCCTCCCATGATTCAGTTATCTCCCATCAGATACCTCCCATGATACGTGGGGATTATGGGAGCTACAATTAAAAATGAGATTTGATTGGTGACACAACCAAACTATATCACATAGCATCCAAAAAAATTCCTATTTACCCAATAGTAAGTATATAACAATTGTTTATTCAGATTTACTTAACTGATTGCTTAAAATATTTTGTCAATTTATGAAACATTTACAGAAATTCGATTGCTTCAGGGATATAGTCATTAACTCACTTTACTTGTGTACTTTTTTATAAGTTCTGATTATACTTAATTTTGTTTTCAAAAATGGGTCTTAAATGCTAGGTGAGTGAAAGAGTTGAATTTCATAAAACATTTCTCAGTGTCAATATTTTAATATTAATTATTTTCCTCAAACTAGTGTAATAAACCTTAATAAACTATTTGTATAAGGAACTTTTTTCATTAAATTTTACTGAGTTTAAAAAAACACTTCAAAGGATTTTTTTGAAAGAGTAACATAGTACACCTAAAAAATTATTTATAACACAATAAAATAAGATATCCAGGAAAGCTGGAAGAAAGGAAGTAACTGGAAATATGGGAACAAATACCTTTGAGCGTCATTTTTTTTTAACCTCTGAACTTTTTATTGGCCTCCTGCTCCCCAAAGGTACTCTGCTTCTGCTGGCTTAATGTCTGAGAACTTCGGTGTCATTGGTCCCAGACACCACTTTGCCATCCACTGTCTGGCAGGTGGCAGTCTTTTGGATGGTTTGCATAGAGTTGCTGCTGTCCAGGGCATTACCAAGATTGAAGTCCTCACCATCTTCCAGCAGGGGGTGGTAGGTGGCGATCTCAGCCTCCAGCTTGACCTTATGTTCAGCAGCGCCTCCCACTCCTGGGCCTGGTGCTGCCCCTCTGCCCAGGTCTGTGGCAACTCGGACTCCAGGTACATCATGGTCCCGTTGAGCTGCTCCATTTGCAGGGCATAGCGGGCCTCCACCTCCTTCAGGCTGTTCTCCAAGCTGGCCTTCAGATTTCTCATCGAGTCCAGGTCGATCTCCAAGGACTGAACTGTGTGTCTCATCTCCATGAGTATCATCTCAGCAGCTCCAACCTCGATGAACTGTGTGGTGACCACTGTGGTGCTCTCCTCAATCAGCCGAGACTAGTACATGTCCAGCTCCTCTCGGTTTTTCCGAGCCAGCTCATCGTATTGGGCCTGGATGTCTACCATGATCTTGGTGAGGTCCTGTAACTTGAGGGCATCTACTTCCACGGTCAACCCAGAGCTGGCAATCTGGGCTTGTAGGCCTTTTACTTCCTCTTCGTGGTTCTTCTTCATGAAGAGCAGCTCCTCCTTGAGAGCCTCCATCTCTGTCTCCAGCTGCAGTTGAGTGACATTGGTGTCATCAGCGATCTTGTGGAGCCCATGGATGTTGCTCTTCACAGACTGGTGCATGGCCAGCTCTGACTCATACGTGACTCTAAAGTCATTAGCAGCAATACGGGCATTGTCGATCTGCAGAACGATGCAGGAACTATCCACAGTATTTGCGAAGATATGAGCACTCAGGTCCTCGATGGTCTTGAAGTAATGGCCCCAGTCTCTGACCTGGGGTCCCTTCTTCTCCAGGGGCTCCGGGATTTTGCTCTCCAGCTTCCAGTTCTCCGTCTCCAGGCTCCTCACTCTGTCCAGGTAGGAGGCCAGCCAGTTGTTCAGGCTTTGCATCGTCTCCGCATTCTGGATGCCTCCCATTCCTGCCAGAACCCCGGCCATTCAGGCAGCCGGGACCTTGGACCCCAAACCGACCCGGAAGCTGGTGGAGCAGGACACCAAGATCCGGGAACCGGAGACCAGGTGCCTGCACAGATGGTGGAGAAGGTGGAGCGAGTGGTGAAGCTCATGCTGTCTGGGAGGAGAGCGAGAGGAGAGGACTCAGGCTTTTTTGAGCAGCATTCTAAGAAATTAATCATAGAAATTAAAAGGTAGGAAGAATTTAAATAAAAACCTAAATTAATATGCTAATTTTAGACATGAATGTATGAATTAGAAAAATGTAAATATTTTCTCCTCTGAGCCACAGGTTTCATAACAGCAGCAAATCATACCCTCATATGTTTTCTATAACCCTATGTTCTCAAACAAAATAAATCTTTTTTAAATACTTGAACCCCATATGTATTTATGAGACAATGCAAATCCATATCACCTTTTAGAAAATAGTTTGTTCAAAGCCTTATATTGAACAGTTCTTGACAGGTAAAAATCCTGTAAAAATGAGATTTAAAACAAAGTGCAATAGATACTCCATTGGAAAGACATAAATGACATGGTTTAAAGGGAAAAGGTTCATAAAATAATTCCTATTAACTCTCAGAAGTTTTATCTTTATTTTTAAAACACAGAATATAAGCATCTAGATTAACGTAAGTAAAAAAAAAAAAAAAACCAAAAAGCATAGCAAATGGTAGCTTAATAGAGTCTATTGACAAAAAGAAAAGGTGCATGGAATGTCAATTATTAATAATAATAGAAGATATATTATATTGCATTGTTTTTAATCCTTTACCAATTTTATGGTACTTCTGACATAATGATCTCCTATTTGAGTCACAGTCTAATGAGGCAAATGGGCCAATTAATATAACCATTTTCATACATTTAGACTCAAGCTCAGAGCTTTTGTGATTTGTCCAAATTTACCTAGGTAAACTGCCACTGGTCAAAATCACCAGTGAATTCTGCATTGCTAAACCGTTGGTTAGTCCTCCATCCCAGTCTCACTTGACCTAAAAGAAGTATTTACCACAACTCATTATTACTCCCATATCTTTGACACACCACTTTTATCAGCCTAGACACCACTTGCTTTTCATTCTATTCCTTCCCCGCTAGCTGCTACCCCTTCTCATTCTTTTGATTGCTTTTTCCTCTCTTTCTGACTTCTTAATATCAAATGCCCCTGACTTAGTCTGTTTTGTGTTGCTAAAAGGGATATAGGGGCTGGGTAATTTATTAAGAAAAAAAAATGTTGTTTATTTGGCTTGCAATTGTGATGTCTGAAAAAGTTAAAGATTGGGCAACTGGTAAGGGCATCAGGCTGCTTCCACTTATGGCAAAAAGAGAAGGGGAGCCAGCACGTGCAGAGATCACATGTGGAGAGAGGAAGCAAGAGAGAGACGCAAATGCTGCCAGAACTTTTTAACAACCTGTTTTCCTGGGAACTAATAGAGTGAGAACTCACCCTTAAGGAAGGGCATTAATTTATTCCTAAGGGATCTGCCTCCGTGACCCAAATACCTCCCACTAAGCCCCACCTACCAACACCAACACGTTGGGCTTAAATTTCAACATGGAGTTTGTAGGGAACAAACATCTAAACTATAGCAGCCCCCTTTGCTTCTTCTGAGATACTCACTCCCTTATTGATTTCATTCTGCTTCCTCACTAAAAGTACCAACCATATCGCTCTAAAATGTATCTCTCTAACTGAATTTTCCTCTTATACTCTGGATTTATATATTTGACTACCTATACAATATATCCATCTGGGTATCCTATAGACATCTCAGGTTACACATGCCCAGAGCTGAATTCCTGATTGCCTTCCCATGATCTTTTGTACCTGTTTGCTTTGTCATCACTATAGATGGATAATCTACCTTTTAATCAGGCAGCAGATCCTATGAGATGAGGGGTGAGATTTAATCATTGGCTTTAGTAATGTACAAGTCATTGCTGAATTTGACAAGAGGTAATTTACTTATGCAAATGCATGAGTTACAATATCACTAAACTTCTGTTAGAGAATATATAAAAATACTTTAAAGTACTGCTAAACCTTGTTACTTCCACTCCTCACACCCTAGTCAAAGCCACATCATCTCTCACCTGGATTATTGCAGTAAACTTTCTCTTATTAATTTGGTATTCTGCTTCTACATTTGTTGATCCTCCACCTAGGCTATAGATGCTCCTCAACTTACAATGGGGTTGTGTCCCAATATGCATATTGTAAGGTGAAAATCTCATAAATTAAAAAAAAACATGTTTAACACACTTAACCTATGAAACATCATAGCTTAGCCTAGTCTACCTTAAATGTGCTCAAAATGATTACATTACCAGTTAGGCAAAATCATCTAACACAAAGTCTATTTTAAAATAAAGTGTTAACTATCTCATGTAATTTACTGAACACTAAACTGAAAGTGAAAAACGGAATCCTTGTATAAGTACTCACCATTAATGTACAGAGTTGAAAGCATGTTGGGCCTGAAGAACATCTGAGGTATTGAATTAAAATTAATTGCAGGGTGCAGAGGATGCTACAGTGACAGGATCATCAATCTCTGTCTCTTCTGATGAGGCTCAAGAATAGCATGCAGAGGCACTGGAACATCCACACTTGTGGTTGGTTTAACAGGCATAGTGTTCTTCAAAATTATTTTAAGTATTGGTTGTTTACCCTTGTATTAGTCCATTTTCATGCTGCTGATAAAGACATACCTGAGACTGGGCAATTTACAAAAGAAAGTTTAATTGGATTTACAGTTCCACGTGGCTGGGGAACCTTCACAATCATGGTGGAAGGCAAGGAAGAGCAAGTCCCATCTTATATGGATGACAGCAGGCAAAGAGAGAATGAGGAAGATGCAAAAGTGGAAACCCCTGATAAAACCATCAGATCTCATGAGACTTATTCATGACCATGAGAACACTATGGGGGACCACCCGCACCCCCATGCCATGATTCAATTATCTCCCAGCAGGTCCCTCCCATATCTCCCAGCAGGTCCCTCCCACAACACCTGGGAATTATGGGAGTACAATTCAAGATGAGATTTGGGTGGGGACACAGCCAAACCATATCATTATGTCCCTGGCCCCTGCCAAATTTCATGTCCTCACATTTTAAACGAATCATGCTATTCAAACAGTCCCCCAAAGTCTTAGCTCATTTCAGCATTAACTCAAAAGTCCACAGTCCAAAGTCTCATATGAGACAAGGCAAGTCCCTTCCACCTATGAGCCTTTAAAATCAAAAGCAAGCTAGTTATTTCCTAGATACAATGAGGGTACAGACATTGGGTAAATACAATCATTTCAAATGGGAGAAATTGGCCACAACAAAGAGGCTACAGGGCCCATGAAAATCCGAAATCCAGCAGGGCAGTCAAATTTTAAAACTCCAGAATGACCAGAGAGAAATAACCAGTGCAAAAGTCCTGTTCTCATGGTCGTGAATAAGTCTTATAAGATCTGATGGTTTTATTAGCGGTTTCCACTTTTGCATCTTCCTCATTCTGTCTTTGCCTGCTGCCATCCCTGTAAGATGGAAATTGCTCCTCCTTGTCTTATGCAATGATTGCAAGGCTTCCCCAGCCTTGGAACTGTTAAGTCCAGTTAAACCTCTTTATTTTGTAAATTGCGCAGTCTTGGGTATGTCTTTATCAGCAGCATAAAAATGGACTAATACAATTAATTCGTATCGGGAGTGGCACACTGCTGAGAAGATAACCAAAAATGTGGAAGCGACTTTGGAACTGGGTAACAGGCAGAGGTTGGAATGGTTTGGAGGATTCAGAAGACAGGAAAATGTGTGAAAGTTTGGAACTTCCTAGAGACTTGTTGAATGGCTTTGCCCAAAATACTGATAGCGATATGGACAATAAGGTTCAGATAGAGGTGGTCTCAGATGGAGATGAGGAACTTGTTGGGAACTGGAACTAAGGTGACTCTTGTTATGTTTTAGCAAAGAGACTAGCGGCATTTTGCCCCTGACCTAGAGATCTATGCAACTTTGAACTTGAGGGAGATGATTTAGGGTATCTGGTGGAAGAAATTTCTAAGCAACAAAGCATTCAAGCAGTGACTTTGGTGCTGTTAAAAGCTTTGAGTTTTAGAAGGGAAACAGAGAATAAAAGTTTGAAAAATTTACAGCCTGACAATGGCTCCAGAAAATTTATTGTTTTAATTTTTAACTTTTTTGACCATCACAAATAGGACTTTTTATTTGACACTATTATAAGTCTGAACTTTAAACACATTCTTGGACTGGTGGTTTATAATCATCAGCTTATACATCTTTAGCACCTGTCTCATCCCCAGTGGCTTTTCCAGAGCTACTACCTTCACCATGACGCTCCGTGAGTTTTCCCAATTCAAACTAGGGCTTCTTCAGCATTTTTACTTTTCTAATGAGAACATCATAAAGAGGATAAATAGACTGGCAAGGCTTTTCTATGTTTTTCCAGTGCTGCCTGGAATCAATTTATGAACGAACCCCTTCTTTCAAAGCATTTGTCAGCACCTCTCCTTGAGTCATGATTTTCATCATCTTCTTCTGGATTTGGTGTACCTGTTGGTGCTGAGCACAGGAGGTATATATATATATATATACACACACACACACACACATATATATGTGTGTGTATATATATCTACCCAGAAATAAATACATATATAAATATATACAGCTTTATTTACATAACTATATATATATAAATTTATTTACATATATACTTTATATGTATGTACATTTCCTTATATATGTTACATATATAGTCATATATGTTACATATATAGTCATATATGTAACATATATAGTCATATATATGTTACATATATAGTCATATATATGTTACATATATAGTCATATATATGTTACATATATAGTCATATATATGTTACATATATAGTCATATATATGTTACATATATAGTCGCGTATATGTTACATATATAGTCGCGTATATGTTACATATATAGTCACGTATATGTTACATATATGTCATATATATGTTACATATATGTCATATATATGTTACATATATAGTCGTATATATGTTACATATATAGTCGTATATATGTTACATATATAGTCGTATATATGTTACATATATAGTCATATATATATATATATCAGCTGGGCACTGTGGCTCATGCCTGTAATCCCTGCATTTTGGGAGACAGAGGTGGGTGGATCACTTGAGTCTAGGAGTTCAAGAACAGCTTGAGCAACATAGTGAGACCCCCTTCTCTACAAAACCTACAAACAAATATATCTGAGCCTGGTGGTGCCTGTGGTCCCAGCTACTCAGGAGACTGAGGTGAGAGAATCACTTGAGCCTATAGGAGGCAGAGGTTGCAGTGAGAAGCGATTCCACCACTGCACACCAACCTGGGCAACAGAGTGAGACCTACTCTCTCTCTCTCTCTGTGTATAGATATAAAATATATAAATATATAAATATATTATATAAAATATATTATATTATATAGATTATATATTAATAATATATTAATATATTACAGATTATATATTAATATATATGTTAATATATTATATAATTAATATTAATATATAATATATTAATATATTAATATATGTGCAATATAATACATATATGTAATATATTATATTAATTATAATACATATATGTAATATATTATATTAATTATAATATATTATATATTATATATGTAATATATTATATTACATAATATATATTATGTAATATATGTAGAATATAATATATTAGATATGTAATATAATACATATACACATATATGTATATACATCTCCTTTACTCACATATTGCCGTTCTCAATTAGCCCTATCCTGAAATTTTCATCTCCCTTCCCTTTTTAATTATTACCCATATGCCTATCATGTTCTAACACACCGGATCCTTTATTTATTTCTTCATTTATTGGCTTATCATCCATCCATTATAATATGAGCTCTATGAAAACACACATTTTTGCTTGTTTCGTACAGTGTAGCAATCCCAGTGCCCTATAACAACTTCTGGTATGGTAGGTGAATGAATGAGTAATAAGTGGCAGAGTGGTTGTATAAAAAGAAGCAGAATAATAGAAAGATGAAAAATATATTTTATTCAGCAACTAAAGAAACTATGAAGTCTAGAATAGAATAAAAGCAGATAAGATAGTTATTTGTTCATCAATCATCTGCAGTAGAGATAGAGGGTATGATAAGATGCTGGAATGAGTTATACATAATAGTTAAAAGTTAAAGGTGGTACTCAGTGACTATAAGATAAAAATTGGCACATCTATAGAAAAGGAAAGAGTCATGTATTATACTGGGTTAAATGATACAAACAGAAGCTAGGATGACATCTTAAGAATTTAAGAAACAAAAGAAAATACAGATAAAGCCAAAAGGCTAATGTTTAAATGTACTTATCAGAGGGCGATATAAGGTATGAATTTATAATTATTAGAGAAAAAACTGTCAGGCAAATAAAGTACACAGCACATAATGATTAATAATTGAGAACAAAATACAGTAAACAAGTGGATAGGTAGAACAACAATTTTTTTTTTCATACTTAAGAAGACAGAAGATAGTACTGGTTATTTCATTATTTTCTTCCAGGAAAAAGAAACTAGTTTCATGTTTGAAACTTAGAAAGTTACATCTTAATGGAAAAGATGGCTCTGTCAATGAAGCTCATTAACAAAGCACCTGAAATATTAAAAAGCCAAGTACAAATGTTATGGTTGCTTTCACAAATTATGCGAATAAATATTCAGAAGCCAAAAGAAAGGAGATAGGGTACGTAATGTCTTGGGAAAGAAAAAACATGCTTAATTATCTTGCAATACATTTTTTGTTAATAATTAAGAAGAGAGTGGGGAGGGGTCAAGATGGCTAACTAGAAACAGCTGCTGTCGGAGGCGCCCATTGGGAAGAGTGAAAACAGCAAGTGAAACCAGCATCGGCAACTGAGGTATCCAGGTTCTCTCACTGGGATTGACCAGGCAGTTGGTGCGAACCACAGAGTGAGGAAAAGCAGGGTGGTGCGACGGCCCACCTGGGAGCTACACGGGGCAAGGGGAACTCTCACCCCCAGCTAAAGGGAGGCAGTGAGTGATCATGTTACTTGCCTGAGAAGCCACACTTTTTCCACGGATCTGTGCAACCCATGGATCAGGAGTTCCCCCCGTGAGCCCACGCCGCCGGGGCCTTGGGTCCCAAGCACAGAGCTGTGCAGATTCTCAATGGCCACTTGGCTGGAGACTGCCTAAGACTATCGAGTTCCCAGGGGGAGGGGTGGCCATCATTACTGTGGCTGCCTGCTGCCTGAAATTACTGAGCTCCCAGGGAGAGGGCAGCCACCATCACTGCAGGTCCAGTTTACCGTTTTTTCTCCTGCTGGTGCCGGAGAGATTGGATGCTTTAGACCTAGGAGGAATTCTCCACAGTGCGGCACACTGGCTGTCACAGAACACGGCCTGACTGCATCTTCAGGACAGACTCTGACCCATCTCTTTTCACTAGGTGGGGCCTCCCTGCAGGAATTTCAGCTACTCTAGCAAGGGGTTTAGGGACAGAATCCTGATCTCCCGCATCTGAGCCTCTGGGGAGAGGGGAGGCTGTGGTCTCCACAGATCAGCAGACCTAGTCTTTCTCCCTGCTGGTCCTGAGGAATCCAGGCAGTTCAGATGAATGGGATTCCCCACAGCTCAGCACATCCCTCCACAAAGGGGCAGCCAAAATGCTTCATTAAGTGGGTCCTGGATCCTGTGCCTCCTGAATGGGTGAGAGACCCCCAACAGGGGTGGCCAGGCACTTTATACAGGAGCGTTCCTGCTGGCATCAGGTCAGTGCCCCTCTGGGACAGAGATGCCAAAGGAAGAAGCAGGTAGCTATCTCAGCTATCTTTGCTGTTCTGCAGCCTCCACTGGTGACACCTCCACGTGAGGGAGGGACCCAGGCAAATAGGATCTGGAGTGGGCCCCCGGCAAACTGCAGCAGCCCTACAGAAGAGAGGCCTGACTGTTAAAAGAAAAACAGACAAACGGAAAGCAACCATGACAACAGCATCAACAGAAAAGTCCCCACAAAACCCCATCCAAGCGTTAGCAGCCTCAAAGATTGAAGCTAAATAAACTCACAAAGGTGAGAAGGAATCCACAAAAACATATTGAAAACTTAAAAAGCCGTATTTCTTCTTCTCCTCCAAATGATCTCAACACCTCTCCAGCAAGGGCACAGAACTGGAAAGAGGCTGAGATGGATGAATTGACAGAAGTAGGCTTCGGAAAGTGGATCATAATGAACTTTGCTCAGCTAAAAGAGCATGTTCTAACCCAGTGCAAAGAAGCTAAGAACCATGATAAAACATTACAGGAGCTGTTACCCAGAATAACCAGTTAGTGAGGAACATACATGACCTGATAGAGCTGAAAAACACAACACGAGAACTTCACAATGCAACCATGAGTATCAACAACTGAATAGACCAAACAGAGGAAAGAATTTCAGAGCTTTAAGGCTGTCTTGCTGAAATAAGACAGGCAGACAAGATTAGAGAAAAAGGAATGAAAAGGAACAAATGAAGCCTCTGAGGACTATAGGGTTGTGTAAAAAGACTAAACCTATGACTGGTTGGGGTACCTGAAAGAGAGTGGAACCAAGCTGGAAAACATACTTCAGAATATCATCCAGGATAACTTCCCCAGCCTAACAAGACAGACCAACATTCAAATTAAGGAAGTCCAGAGAACCCCAGTAAGATACTCCATGACAAGATCAACCCCAAGATACATAATCGTCAGATTCTCCAAAGTTGAAATGAAGGAAAAAATGTTAAGGGCAGCCAGGAGAAAAGCCAGGTCACCTACAAAGGGAAGCCCATCACCCTCATATGGATCTCTCATCAGAAACCCTACAAGCTGGAAGAGATTGGGGGTCAATTTTCAATATTCTTAAAGAAAAGAATTTCCAACCTAGAGTTTCATATCCAGCCAAACTAAGCTTCATAAGTGAAGGAGAAATAAAACCCTTCTCTGACAAGTAAATGCTGAGGGAATTCATCACCACCAGGCCTGCCTTGCAAGAGCTCCTGAAGGAAGCACTAAATATGGAAAGGAAAAACTGGTACCAGCCACTGCAAAAACACACTGAAGTACAAGGACCAATGACACTATGAAGCTATTGCATCAACAAGTGTGCAAAATAACCAGCTGGCATCATGAAGACAGGATCAAATTCACACAAAACAATATTAACCTTAAATGTAAATGAGCTAAATAACCCAGTTGAAAGGCACAAAATGGCAAGCTAGATAAAGAGTCAAGACTCACTGGTGTGCTATATTCAAGAGACCCGGCCGGGCATGTTGGTTCACACATGTAATCCCAGCACTTTGGGAGGCTGAGGCAGGCGGATCACGAGGTCAGGAGATTGAGACCATCCTGGCTGAAACAGTGAAACGCCGTCTCTACTAAAAATACAAAAAAATTAGCTGGGCATGGTGGCGGGCGCCTGTAGTCCCAGCTACTCGGGAAGCTGAGTCAGGAGAATGGGGTGAACCTGGGAGGTGGAGCTTGCAGTGAGCCGAGATCGCACCACTGCACTCCAGCCTGGGCGACAGAGCAAGACTCTGTCTCAGAAAAAAAAAAAAAAAAAAAAAGAGACCCATCTTAGGTGCAAAGACACAATTTGGCTCCAAATAAAGGGATGGAGGAAACTTTATCAAGCAAATGGAAAGCAGAAAAAAGCAGGGGTTGAAATCCTAGTTTTTGACAAAACAGACTTTAAACCAACAAAAGTAAAAAACAGACAAAGAAGAGCATTACATAATGGTAAAGGGATCAATTCAACATGAAAAGCTAACTATCCTAAATATATATCCACTCAATACAGGAGCACCCAGATTCATAAAACAAGTTCTTAGGGACCTACAAAGAGACTTATATTCCCACACAATAATAGTGGGAGACCTTAACACGCCACTGTGAATATTAAACAGATCAAGACAGAAAATTAACAAGGATATTCAGGACTTGGACTCTGCTCTGGATCAAGTGGACCTGATAGATGATAGATATGTACAGAACTCTCCACCCAAAAACAACAGAATATACATTCTTCTTGGCGCCACATGTCACTTACTCTAAAATTGATCACATAATTGGAAGTAAACACTTTCCAGCAGATGCAAAAGAACCAAAATCATAATAGTCTCTCAGACCACAGCACAATCAAATTACAACTCAAAATTAAGAAACTCACTTAAAACCACACAACTACATGGAAATAGAACACCCTACTCCTCAGTGACTCCTGGGTAAATAATAAAATTAAGGCAGATATCAAGAAGTGTTTTGAAACAAATGAGAACATAAAGACAACTTTCCAGATCTCTGGGACGCAGCTAAAGCAGTGTTAAGACAGAAATTTATAGCACTAAATGCCCACATAAAAAAGCTAAAAAGATCTCAAATTGACACAACTAACATAACAACTAAAAGAACTAGAGAAGCAAGAGCAAACAAACTGCAAAATTAGCAGAAGACAAAAAATAACCAAAATCAGAACAGAACTGAAGGGGATACAGACATAAAAAAATATATTCAAAAAAATCAATGAATCCAGGAGCTGGTTTTTTGAAAAAATTAATAAAATAGATAGACAGACTAATAAAGAAGAATCAAATAGACACAATACAAAATGATAAAGGGTATATCAACACTGACTTTGCAGAAATACAAACAACCATATAAACACCTTCATACAAATAAACTGGAAAATCTAGAAATAAATTGACAAATTCCTGGAAACGTACACCCTCCCAAGACTGAACTAGGAAGAAGTTGAATCCCTGAATAGAATGATAACAAGTTCTGAAACTGAGGCAGTAATAAATAGCCTTCCAGCCAAAAAAAAGCCCAAGACCAGATGGATTCACAGCCAAATTCTACCAGAGGTAAAAAGAGGATCTGGTACCATTTCTTCTGAAACTATTCCAAACAATTGAAAAGGAGGGACTTCTTCCTAACTCATTCTATGAGGCCAACATCATCCTGATACCAAAATCTGGCACAGGTACAACCAAAAATGAAAACTTAAAGGCAATAACCCTAATGAACATTGATGCAAAAAATCCTCAATAAAATACTAGTAAACCAAATCCAGCAACACATCAAAAAAGCTTATCCACCATGATCAAGTCAACTTCATCCTCGGGATGTAAGTCAACATATATAAATTAATAAACATAGTTCATCACATAAACAGAACTAAAGACAAAAACCACATGATTATCTCAATAGATGCAGAAAAGGCCTTTGATAAAATTCAACATTCTTTTATGTTAAAAACTCTCAATAAACTAGGTATTTATAGAACATAACTCAAAATAATAAGAGCCATTTATGACAAACCCAGAGCCAATATCATACTAAATGGGCTGAAAACATTCCCCTCGAAAACTTGCACAATACAAGGATATCATCTCTCACCACTCCTATTCAACATCGTATTGAAAGTTCTGGCCAGGGCAGTCAGGCAAAGGAAATAAATAAAGAGTATTCAAATAGGAATAGAGGAAGTCAAAATGTCTCTGTTTGCAGATGACATGATGCTACATCTAGAAAACCCCATCATCTCTGCCCAAAAGGTTTGTAAGCTGACAAGCAAATTCAGCAATGTCTCAGGATGCAAAATCAATGTTCAGAAAACATAAGCATTCCTATACACCAACAATAGACAAGCAGAGAGGCAAATCATGAATGAACTCTCATTCACAATTGCTACAAAGAGAATAAAATACCTAGGAATACAGCTAACAAGGGAAGTGAAGGACCTCTTCAAGGAGAACTACAAAACACTGCTCAAGGACACAAATAAATGAAAAAAAAAATTCCAAGCTCATTGATAGGAAGAATTAATATCACTAAAATGGCCATACTGCCTAAACAAATTTATGGATTCAATGCTATTTTCATTAAACTACCATTGACATTCCTCACAGATTTAGAAAAAACTAATTTAAAATTCATATGGAACCAAAAAAGAGCCTGTATAGCAAAGACAATCCTAAGCAAAAAGGAAAAAGCTGGAGGCATCACGCTACCCGACTTCAAACTATACAAGGCTGCAGTAACCAAAACAGCATGGTACTGGTACAAAAGCAGACACATAGACCAATAGAAAAGAATAGAGATCTCAGAAATAAAACCACACATCTTCAACCATCTTGTCTTTGACAAAACTGACAAAAAAAGCTATGGGGACAGGATTCCCTATTGAATACATGGTGCTGGGAAAACTAGATAGCTACATGCAGAAAATTGAAACTGGACCCATTCTTCACACCTTATACACAAATTAACTGAAGATGGATTCAAGACTTAAATGTAAAACCCAAAACTATAAAAACCCTAGAAGAAAATCTAGGCACTACCATTCAGTACATAGGCATGGGCAAAAATTTCATAATGAAAACATCAAAAACAATTTCTACAAAAGCAACAGTAGACAAATGGGATCTAATTAAACTAAAGAGCTTCTGCACAGCAAAAGAAACTACTATCAGAGTGAACAGAGAACCTACAGAATGGGAGAACAATTTTGCAATCTACCCATCTGACAAAGGTCTAATATCCAGAATCTACAAGGACTTTAAATAAACTTAAAAGAAAAAAAAAACAACTCTATTAAAAAGTGGGCAAAGGACAAGAACAGACACTTCTCAAAAAAATATATTTATGTGGCCAAGAAACATATGGAAAAAAGCTCAACATCACTGATCATTAGAGAAATGCAAATCAAAACCACAATGAGATATCATCTCTAGCCAGTCAAAATGGCAATTGTTAAAATGTCAAGAAACAACAGATGCTGGTGAGGCTGTGGAGAAATAGGAACAGTTTTACACTGTTGGTGGGAATGTAAATTAGTTCAACCATTATGGAAGACAGTGTGACGATTCCTCAAAGACCTACAACCAGGAATACAATTTGACCTAGCAATCCCATTACTGGGTATATACCCAAAAGAATTTACATCATTTTATTATAAAGATACATGCACACATATGTTCATTGCAGCACTATTCACAACAGTAAAGACATGGAATCAACCCAAGTGCTCATCAATGATAGACTAGATAAAGAAAATGTGGTACATATACACCATGGAATACTATGTAGCCATAAAAAACAAATGAGGTCATGTCCTTTGCAGGGACATGGATGGAGCTGGAGACCATTATCTTCAGCAAATTAACACAGGAAAAGAAAAACAAACACTGCATGTTCTCACTTATAAGTGGGAGCTGAACAATGAGAACACATCCACACAGGGAGGGGAACCACCCACACTGGGGCCTGCTGGGGGTGGTGGAGTCAGGGAGAGCATCAGGATTAATAGCTAATGGATGTGAGGCTTAATACCTAGATGATCGGTTGATAAGTGTAGCAAACTACCATGGCAAACATTTACCTATGTAACAAGCCTGCACATCCTGCACATGTATCCTGGAACTTAAAATAAAATAAAATTAAAAAACAAACAAACAATAAAGCTCAAGTTTCATGATAAAATAAAGAATAGAGCCAAAAGGCTTATATATCTTAGGGATTATTTAACAGAATAATATACTATCTTAACAATCTATAAAGCAATTATTGAGAACAGAGTAAGGTGTACTTCCTCCCATGAAGCTCTTTTAAAGGTTTATTTAATGATTATCTATTTTGGGAATGGGAAAAGTTAAACAAATTTATAATTTTATGAATTAGAATTTGAGTACCAGAAATCATTACAATTTCCTCCATTTCAAAGGAGAAAACAAAACACACACATTGATATTAAAAATGCCTTGGCTTAAATTTATCAAAAATTAAATTTATATTGTACATGTGATTGAGACCTATCTGGAAAATATTCTCAAACTTCTCTTGTGAGTGTCAATAAATACTTATCCGAGTCTTAGAAATAAGTTAGTTAACAATAATTTCTGGTTTGGGCAGGAAAGTTCTGGGAACATCACCTTGATATTATGGGAAGAAATTAAGAAAAGTCCACTATAAAATATCTGAATGATGTTCTCAGATTGGAGCTCTGTCAGCTGGCCTTATTGCTTTCTTATTTGGATATCATCTAGGGGTTGAATAGCTCCACTCTGACTCCCAGGAGAAACTTGGTAGGGATTTATCCAACAGTATCAAGGGCCACAAATGGCTTAAACAAAGCAACATCCTTACTAAAAGTAGAAGCAGCAGAAGGGTTAGAACTTGAATGAATGTTCACCATATCTATATATACTTATTTTTCTCTTCATTTTTGAGTGGTTAGCATTAAGAAGCCAATTACATATTCCAAGTATAAATTTAGATTAAGAAGAACTGAAATAGATTATTTCTAATTTGCTTATCTGTTTCAGAAATCAACCAAGAAAATCTCCTAAGACTTGAAATTAAAATATCCTGCCCAACAGTGGTGAGCATACCTTAAAAATTAATGTCAATCAGAAATCTCAGAATGTGACCTTATAGAGGGAATTTGCAGATATGATTAGTTAAAATGAGGTCATCCTGAATTATGATGGACCCTAAATCCAATGACTGGTGTCCTATTGAGAAGAGAAGAAGACACACGAATACATGAATACTGAAAAAAAAAAAGGGGGGGGGGTGGAGCAGGAACAGGGATGCAGAAATGAAAGTATGCTGCTACGAACTAAAGAATGCCATGGTACATTAGAAGCCCTTACAGTTGGACAAAGCAAGAAAGAACTATTCCCCGGAGCCTTTGGAAGAAGCGTAACCCTGCCACTACCTTTATTTCAGACTTTCAGTCTCCATAACTGTGAAAGAATAAATTCCTGCTTTTTAAAAAATTTTGTATTTATTTTTTTGAGACGAAGTCTCACTCTGTCGCCCAGGCTGGAGAGCAGTGGCACGATCTCAGCTCACTGAAACCTCTGCCTCTCGGGTTCAAGCAATTCTCTGCATCAGCCTCCTGAGTAGCTGGAATTACAGGTGCCCGCCACCATGCCCAGCTCATTTTTGTATGTTTAGTAGAGATAGGATTTCACCATCTTGGCCAGGTTTGTCTTGAACTCCTGACCTTGTGATCCACCTGCCTTGGCCTCCCAAAGTGCTGGGATTACAGGCATGAGCCACCGCACCCGGCCCAATTACTGCTGTTTTAAGCCACCCAGTTTGTGATAATTTGTTACAGCAGCACTAGGAAGCTAATACACACACTGTAAATAAAATGAAGATACATGAGATGTATAATCATCAATCTGTGACAATTATCCCACCAAAAAATAATTTATAAATAAATAGTTGAAAATGTTTAGAACCATCCAATTTCTATTCTATGTGCTCTAGAAGCAGAGCATAACAAATATGCTCAAACTAAGCAATGACATTGTCCTCTAGGGAAGAAAGAGCAATATAAAAGAAGGTGATAATCAATAGAGCCTAGTGAAGCAGGAACCAAACAGCAAATTTTTGGGGGGAAATTCTTTGTAACTTCAAAGACAAAAGACATTCCAACCAGCTGATTTCAGCATATATTTAACATACATTTGATAAGCTGACAGTAACATTATGCCATCCTAGAAAGTTATATTTTCTTTGTAAATAAATCAACGCCTATAAAACATGAATGTATTGCAAATGTGATTAATGTATTTATCCTTCCTGAATACATTAATAATTTCAAACTAAAAACTTTGAAGTGAGGACTGGAATATGGAATGTAATGACCAAGTCATCATTCATTAGCTTTACTTAGTTAGTTGCTTATCTGCCAGGAAGTCAAGTATTTATTAAGCATCTTTTTTTTTTTTCTTTCGAGACAGAGTCTCACTCTGTAGCTCAGGCTGGGGTGCAGTGGTGTGATCTCAGTTCACTGCAACTTCTGCCTCCCGGGTTCAAGCAGTTCTCTGCCTCAGCCTCCGGAGTAGCTGGGATTATAGGCGCCCGCCACCACACCCAGTATTTTTTTAGTAGAGACGGGGTTTCACCATCTTGACCAGGCTGGTCTTGAACTCCTGACCTCGTGATCCACCTGCCTCGGCATCCCAAAGTGCTGGGATTACAGGCTTGAGCCACCGCACCTGGCCCTATTAAGCATCTTTTTTATTAGGCAACGAAAGAAGTATGCTAACAATTATTTCACTAATTTCCTTTATAACTTTCCCAGAATTTATTGCAGTTACTCTTTCAAATTGCAAAAAAAAACCACAAACTCCAATTCTCTAACTTACAGTTATCTTAAATTCAATTATGTATCTTACATCTAATAGTTGGCCTCCAATTCACCCTTTCTTCCACCTTTATTTGATCTTCCTTGCATCAGTGTCCAATTGAGGGGCAGCTATCACAATTCAACTTGAACAAGAGAAGTTTAATATAAATCATCATTAACAAGGAGAGCGAAGTAACCATAGAGTAGTAAAGAGAAATTTAAAGTACACAAGGAAGGAAGGACAAAATTTGGAGAGTGTTCCCTTCCCAAAAGCTAGGTTACTGACTTCCTTTGGGGAAGTCGTGGCAGCAGCCTATTGGATGGCAGAAAAGTTCATGGGGCTGCCCCAGCCAGAGTTGGCCCACTATTTCCATGTTAACTGGAAACACCCCATAGGGTGTGTTGATGAGTGAGGCTGGCAGAAAGGTGTGCAGAAGTATGGGTTTCAGGGGGCTAAGTGTATTGCACATTGTTGGTAGAGCTGCCTAAAGCTATCCTCTTACCTTCATAGGTGCAGGCCTACTGAAGCTGGCAAGCAAGAGTGTAGGGCGAGCTGGAGCTTAGGGAACCTCCTAGCTGACAAAGCAGTGTGAGGTCTTGGGAGCACAATGTCTGTTTCAGGAGGGCCATAGAAAGAAGGTCACCAGGCCAGGGCCAGGGCTGTAAGCTTGCTAAGAGACTGTGCTCTAGGCTTTAACAGAGTCCCTCTCAGCGATGCAGCAGAGCAAGAAGAAACAAAAATAGCAACAAAACAGTATTAGATGATGTGATGGTTAATATTGAATGTCAACTTGATTGGACTGAAAGAGGCAAAGTCTTGTTCCTGGATGGGTCTGTGAGGGTGTTGCTAAAGGAGATTAACATTTGAGTCAGTGGACAGGGAGAAGTAGACCCGCCCTCAACCCAGGTGGGCACCGTCTAATCAGCTGCCAGTATGGCTAGGATAAAAGCAGGGAGAGGCCGGGCGCGGTGGCTCACGCCTGTAATCCCAGCACTTTGGGAGGCTGAGGAGGGTGGATCACGAGGTCAGGAGATCAAGACCATGGTGAAACACCGTCTCTACTAAAAATACAAAAAATTAGCCGGGCGTGGTGGTGGGCGCCTGTAGTCCCAGCTACTCGGGAGGCTGAGGCAGGAGAATGGCGTGAACCCGGGAGGCGGAGCTTGCAGTGAGCCGAGATCGCGCCACTGCACTCCAGCCTGGGTGACAGAGCAAGACTCCGTCTCAAAAAAAAAAAAAAAAAAAAAAAAAAAAAAAAAAAAAAAAAAAAAAAAGCAGGGAGAGGAACGTGGAAGGTCTAGACTAGCTGAGTTTTTTGGCCTCCATCTTCCCCCCGTGCTGGATGCTTCCTGCCCTCAAACATCAGACTGCAAGTTCTTCAGCTTTTGTACTCTTGGTCTTACACTGGTGGTTTGCCAGGGGCTCTCGGGCTTTCAACCCCACACTGAAGGCTGCACTGTCGGTTTCCAGAGTTTTGAGGTTTTGGGACTCGGACTGGCTTCCTGGCTCCTCAGCTTGCAGACTATTGTGGGACTTCACCTTGTGCTCATGTGAAGTGATCACTTATCCATGTGAGTCAATTATCCTGATAAACTCCCCTTCATATACTCATCTATCCTAATAGTTCTGTCCGTTTAGAGGACCCTGACTAAAACAGGTGACAAACACCTTGGTATTGCAATGCAATGTCTCTCTATCGCCCTCTACTGGCAAAGATTAATATTATGTGTTTAAAAAGCTCTATTGCACATCAGGTAAAGAAATGTGCGTTTGGAGCCAAGAGCAATTCACTGAAACCTAGAACATGCTTCATTGATTCTCGGAAACAAGTATTTATAAAACCACTGTCTCAAATTCACATGGGTATGCACTTTGTGACTAGGTCTCATTTTCCATTGCCACTGCTATTTTTATGTATCCCTTTCTCTGAAAACAGTTATCTTCAGAGCCAGCATCTCACACAATTCCACGGGGCCGCGGGGGAGGTCGCGGAGGGTGGGGGTAGTAATTTACATTGGATTCTATATGAATGATCCACACCATTTTGAGTTATTCAGTGAAAAGTTTGCCTGAACTACGCACTAAGACGTTAAATATTCGCATGTATTTTACCTTGGATCACATAGTTTAATTCCTTATAGATATTCATCACTTCCTTAAGAACAAAGCTGAAAGGTTATGCTATTTTTTCTCTTATTAATGTTTAAGTAATATTTCAAGCCTCTTCGATCACTACCTACCTTATGCTACAGATACTCTAAATGCAACTTGTACCATTTTGCCATTGGGTTTTGAAATATTATCCCAAAATTAGATTATCACTGTTTTATGTTTCTGCCTATATATGTATTCTACTAAATTGCCTCACAATTGGACTCACATGACATCTTATTCATTGACATTTTAAAACAGAAACTATCACTCCTGATGAAGATCACACATCTTAACTGTATCCTCATTTTAATACATGCTTGAGTTACTATGTGACATCAACATTAAAATACCTGTCTCCGAATTTATGCTTTGAGATCAGGGACTGTGTGTTTCAGTTACATAATAATTTGGACAAAGAAGATGTCAGTCTATATATTTTAATCTAATGATAGATTAATTTCTGATAAATTTTAAAAGTACAATTTAAAAATATTACTCACCTTTTTATTTTAAATAAAAATAAAGAGGAAAATATATTAAACATTTAAGCAAAATTCCACAAATATATACATATTTTTCTCATGTGTATATTAATTGGCATAATCCACCTCTACCCATATGCTGCTTGGTTGGAAGAACACAGAGAAATTTCAGCTACTTTCACTATAAAGAACAATTTCTGAGAAGACACATCTTTTAAAAGTGTGGGCCCAGGATCAGCCTTTACGCACCTCAATTCTGGCTCCAGCACTTTCTAGCTATGCAGCCTTTGGAGGTTAGTAAGTCACATTGAGCCTTGTTTTCCTCATCTATCAAACAAAGCATGCTAGTCTGAAGATGCAGTATGTGCAAACAGCAAGTTAAAATGCACATGTGGAAACAATGTTCTTAATTTATCCATAATTATGTGTTAAATAAATTCTTTATTCCACTGGCTGATACATAAAATCTCACTTTAGTCATGTTCCTTTTCTAATTTCCTGAGCCAGCACCTCAATTCTGGATAAGAGGGTGATTGGAAAAATCAGACACTCAAATAGCATGGCAAGAGTATGTGTTTGTGTGACTGGGGACCGAGGCACACTGCATGAGGCCCAGTCCTTGCTTTTACCTGCTGATATCTGCCCAGTGAGGCTTTTGTTTCAGGCTGCAGATGTTTTTCACGTGATTTTCCTCAGGTTCATTATCTCTCAGTGCTAACTACATGTAGTTTTTGGCATAAGATTAATACTACTACACAACTCTGCACACTCTTTGGCTTATGGATTTAGACATCTTAGCTAATTTTGAGGCTCCTGAACTATGGTAGGCTGAGGAGATATCTCTTGGATCTTAACACTTTTCTTGAATAATAAGGGCAGAGGTTTCCTAAGCTCTTTGGAATCTACCTATATTAGGATCCTCTCTCCCACTTATTGCCCCACAAGACTTGGCTCAATGTGGATCGCAGCATCGGACACCTTCTCAGGGATCCATCCGTGACTAAGATCTCTGTTTTCTTCTACATCTTCCTCCCTATTTCCAAAATCAAAGGAATTTGTGTGTGTGTGTGTGTGTCTGTGTGTGTGTGTGTGTGTATGTAAGAAGGGAGTGTAGGAACTATGAGAAAATACAGAGTTGCTAGATAAATCTTTTTTTGATAAATAGCATCTTCCAAATTTAGTGATTTCATCCAAAGTGTTATATTTTTAACACATAGGCTAAGAATGTAATTCTTTTTGGTTAGCCTTCTCTGAGTCAATGACTGCAGAAAGTTCAACTCCCTAAATGACAAAAAGAGAAGGTGGGAAATGCAATATTAAAAGGTACAAATAGGGAGCAAAGGTTAATGTATACATTTTTTTTCTACTCAGTAGAAAATTAAAATAGAAGATGGATATAAAACACAACGAACAGTGCCCACAACATTGAAATTGCTTAATAAGTATTAGTCACTACAAATCTGCAATCATAGCCTCAGAGAGCAGAGAATGGATTGCAAAATGCAACTGAACAGGATAGAAAAACAGAGCTTTTTCCCACTTGTTGTATCCTCATTGGAACTTTTGGAATCAAACTTCAAAATGTGAGAAACACACACACTCTAACTGAAAGAAAAAATATATTTTTCATAATTACAATGAACTTTTGTAGAAATGAAACACTGTAAAACAATAACATAAAATGGAAAAACAGGTAAACTTAGCCAGGCACTGTGGCTCAAACTGGTAATCCCAGCACTTTGGGAGGGCGAGATGGGTGAATCACTTGAGTCCAGGAGTTGGACACCAGACTGGGCAACATGGTGAAACTCTCTCTGTCTCCACTAAAAATAAAAAAAATTAGCTGGGCATGGTAGCATGCACCTGTAGTCCCAGCTACTTGGGAGGCTGAGGTGGGAGGGTCACCTGAGCCTGGGAGGTCAAGGCTGCCGTGAGCTGTGGTAATGCCACTGCATTCTATCCTGGGCAACAGAGTGAGAGACCCTGTCTCAAAAAAAGAAAAGGAAAAAGTAAAACAGAAAAACTTTTTAAAAAAGACCAAAAAGAAGTTCATATTCTAAAAAAATAGTTTTAAAAATGGAAATTTAACAGATTGAGTGAAATGTAAAAAGCTAAACCAGGAGATGAAAGTGAACAAAATAGAGCTGAAGGAAAGACAAATAAAAATAAAGCCCATAAATAGGAACTGAGAAATAGTTTTGATCAACAAATTTTTATTCATAAAATCAGAAAATTAGAAAAAATATATAATTTAGAAGACATTATAATTGCAGAAAATTTATAGTACACTATTTCAGCATTGTAGTTAGATATGATCACCACGTTTCTACTTTGTTAATACTAAAAGGCATATATTATCTAACTATTTATTATAGCTGTTGCCGAAGGAGGCATTTTTGTTCATTACCAGTGAACAAGGAGACAGGAGAATTGTTAATATGAACTAGCTAACTTTAATGTTTTCAATCAGTTGAGAACTAATTTATTTTCTTCCACTTTCTATTTTTGTTCATGAAATATTTCTCAAACATATTATAACCAGAACAATGAAAAAAACTAGCGTGTATATGTGTGTGTGTGTGTGTGAGTGTGCATGTGTGAGAAATTTTAAACATTTGGGTAAATCAGACTCCTCAGGCTAAGCATTAACGTCAAAGGGAATTAATTTGATTATTTATCCTGGATTCTGCTTGATACATTTAATCAGATTGAAAGAATTCAGAAATTTTTCTTACAGCTTCTTCCAAATATTAGAAAACACGTAATTAATAAGCAGTAAAATGGATCAGTTCAAAAGTTAAAGTTTAATGGATCATTTTAGCAAGCAAAATATTTACAGATGTTACCGATGGAAAATAATAAACTATTCAAATATTTCTTGAAAGATTTTAAAGGAATTCACAAACTAGCAGGAGATATCTTAGTTAACATGATGATGCCCCCTTTCTGGCATTGTAGGTGAGAACATTCATTTAATCCAATTTGAAAACTCTCCAAGGATGCTAACTGGCAGTAACCAATAAAGGAACACTAGAAGTAGAAACATATTTATGTTCCCATTTCTTACAAAGTCAGTGGACAAAAGTCTTTATTATTGCCCCCCCCCTTGTTTTCTGATTTTCTTTTTCTTCTTTTAATAGATTTTATTTTATCTTAGAGCAGTTTTAGATTCACGAAAAACCTTGAGAAGAAGGTACACAGGTTTTTCATATACACTGGTCGTTACACATGCATAGCCTTCACCATTATCAACATCCTCCACGAGAGTGATACATTGGTTACGATTGACGAACCTGCATTGAGGCATTACTGTCACTCAAAGTCCATAATTAACAGTGAGGTTCATTCTTGATGTTGTCTATTGAGTTTCTTTCTGCCAAAAATCTAAAAAGAGTTGTCCATATATAGTATCCCCTTTTGACCCATTCACTCTTTACTGGTAATATTTACTGTCAATTAAAATAATATTGGCTGTATTTTTGTTTATAAAACAGATTTTGTGAACAATTATTTTTTAATAGAGGAAAACGTTTTTTAAAAGATTTGTAAATACACTATTTGTATGTAATCACTTCTAACATGCTGCCATTCTCCTTTGGTTATATGTTTTTTTATGTAATTGAGATCATGGTGGTTATATTGTCAGGTAACATATTTATTTTTTCTGTTTAACAATGTAATATGACCATTTTTCATATTATTATATATGCTGTGTCAATAACGGGCTGTGTATTCTGTTCCACTGGGCTGTGTATGCATTACTACTGTATGTCTGTGTACAAAATTTTAATTGTTACAGCTTTAAAATAAGCCATAACATGTGGTTGGATAAGATCAACAAATTGTTTATCTTCCTCTATTTTGGTGTTCTTAAAATCATTTCAACATTGTAATAGTGTCTATTGAGTTCTTTCACATCATTTTTAGATTTATTCCAAGATTCATTTTATGTTTTTTAATTGAAAATGGTATCTACTATTTTTTAACATTTGTTACTGAGAAAAAGAAATTCAATTGATTCTTTAACCTTATATACAGCAACAAGGTTGCACTCATTAATTTTAAAAGATCTTAGTAGACATCATCTGTGAGTAATGATACTTTTTGAATTATCTCTTCTATTCGTTAACCACTTTGCTTTTTTTAAAAAAAAAAATAGCCAATCTTTTAACTCGTTTTTGAACATTTAAATCATTCTTAATAGAGGCTTTCTCTATCTCAAATAATGTTTTTTATAGTCAAGTTGATTTTGTCTGATGTTTATTATATCTGTTCTGGATTTTATCTGGTTGGTGTGTGCTAGTTGTATTTTTTTTGCCTGCTATTACACTTTCTATTCTCTTTTATGCCAGTCTTCTGTAAATAGTACCAGATTATTTACGGTCCAGTCTGATGATTTCTATACTCCAATCAAAAATATTAATACATTTGTATTTCTTGTGATTACTAAAACATACCTACATACATATATATGCATAGATATAATCCATTCCACATATATATGTGTGTGTGTAAGGGAATTCGCCTCCTTTCTAAGGAGGAGAATGGCAATGTATGATTAATGAAGACCATTAGCACAAAAGAAGATCAGAAAGAAGAAATAAAAAAGAGAATAAAGAAAAAGCAAGAAAAATAGAGAGTTCATAGGAAGAGAATTTATATATATATATATATACACACACACACACACACACACACACATACACTCTCTTTGGATATACACACACACATATATATGTATATGTGCAGTAATCTTCTGAATTTATATATATGTAGGTATGTTTTAGTAATCATAAGATTACTACACATATACATATATAGTGTGTGTATGTATATATATCCAAAGGTGATATATATATATAGCTCCATTCTCTTACTATGAACTCTGTATTTTTCTTGCATTTTCTTTTTTCCCCTTTTTATTTCTTCTTTCTGATCTCCTTTTGTGTTAATAGTCTTTATTAATCATATATTGCCATTCTCCTCCTTGGAAAGAGACACCCTGAATCTCAATATCTTAGTTCAAATATTGAAACTTTTAGTATCCATCCTTTAATTCTTAATTTTAGTTGTATATGTTTTTATTTCTCAGTTTAGCTCTAATTTTTATAGTTTTGACTACTGCTCACTCTCCCTCTTGCAAATTATCTTCTCATGACTTGTTATATATGTGTGTGTGTATATATATGTACACATATACACATATGTATGTGTGTCTGTGTGTTTATATATACATATATATATATATATATATATAGAGAGAGAGAGAGAGAGAGAGAGAGTCATATTTCCCTCCAGTTTTTTATATCTTTCTAATTTCTACCAATAATTCTGGTCATATACCTCTAGTACTGCTACTCTCAATTTTATTATTTTATTCTACATATTGTACATTTAATGGCCTTCATTACTATTCTTTTACTTGACCAAAGTCAGTTTATTTTCAGTCCCTTGGGGAATGCCTCAATATTTCTCATACATCAAAGCACTCTATTTTCTGATTCTGGGCCTGGAGCCCCTCAGTGTGTGATACAGTTTCCTGCATTTTTTGCCTGGCATTGAATGTTAGATAGGCAGTCAGAGCCTGTGCTTCCTTTTCACTCAAATCTATCTTTTGGACTCCACCACCAAAAAATGTGCTCTTTCATATATTAACTAGGCTGTCCATGCTATTCAATCCAACCGAAGCTTTCCTGGCAAAAACTGTCTTGGCAGCAATGGATATTTTTTAACTGTGTTTTTTTTTTTCTTTTTTAAACATGTTTCTCTCTTGGTTCCAGTGGCACAACACTTTGATAGTTTACTTTCACCTCCTGGAATATACCACCATGTCTGAGGGCCAACAACTCACTTGCCGTCACAGTCCTGGGCCGGCAGGTGCTGTAGCTCATGCCTTGAAATTCTAGCACTTAGGGAGGCTGAGGGGGGTGGATCACTTGAGCTCAGGAGTTTGAGACCAGCCTGTGCAATATGGTGAAACCCCATCCCTACAGAAAAAAAAAAAAGAAAAAGAACAAATTAGCAGGGCCTGGCGGTGCATGCCTGTAGTCCCAGCTACTTTGGGGACTCAGGTGGGAGGACCGCCTGAGCCCAAGCAGTCAGGGCTGCAGTGAGCTGAGATCGCGCCACTGCACTCCAGCTTGTGTGACAAAGTGAGATCCTGTCTCAAAAATAAAAAAAATCTCCTGGGCCTTTCCTCCTGGCCATTTCTGTAGAGCTGGCCCAACCAGCAATATCATGGAATTTTAGACTTTTCACCTATTAATAGATTTGGCTGAAGCAACACATCACAAAGAGTCCAAAGCACTATGTATTGTATTGCAGCAGTGAGGGCAAGGTATTTCCCTATGGGGTCAACTGTAACCAATGAGAAGCAGGAGATAGGAAGGAGATTGGCACATAATTTCTCTCTAACTTTTCTCCTATTTACCACTATGAGGCCTGAGTGCACCTTGCAATCTGAGCAGAGATGTTTTCCCTGTGGGCCAAAGAGCACACCTGTGAGCCACCTGTAGAAGTGAGTCAGTTCTGAGTCATCTGTCAAATAGCAGGCAGCAAACTCATGCCTCACGATACAATTGTTTGCATTTTCCTTTATCTCACTTTTTGTTTGTCACACCAATGCCCTAAATTCTCACCCACTTTGATGGTTAATATTGAGGGTCAACTTGATTGGATTGAAGGATGCAAAGTATTGATCCTGGGTGTGCCTGTGAGGGTGTTGCCAAAGGAGATTAACATTTGGTCAGTGAACTGGGAAAGGCAGACCCAGCCTCAATCTGCGTGGGCACCATCTAATCAGCTGCCAGCGCAGCCAGAACAAAAGCAGGCAGAAGAACGTGGAAAGACTAGACTGGCTTAGCCTCCCAGCCTACATTTTTCTCCCATGCCGGATGCTTCCTGCACTCGAACATCAGACTCCAGGTTCTTCAGCTTTGGGACTCAGACTGGCTTCCTTACTCCTCAGCTTGCAGACGGCCTATTATGGGACTTCACCTTGTGATTGTGTGAGTTAATACTCCTCCTTAATAAATTCCTCTTTATATCTTTATACCTACATCTATCCTATTAGTTCCGTCATTCTAGAGAACCCTAATACACCCCCTAAATAAATTATGAGCCTCTTTATTTTCTTCCATTTCTGTTTTCTAGAGGATAAAAGCTAAGATCTTGTCTTGTTGTAGATCATAATATGATCAAGTATCTAGATATGGTGTCTGGAACATAATGACTACTGTGTTACCTTTTGCTGAATGATTGACTTAATATGTGTTTGGAGGTTAGAGAAATAGGCAAAAAGTTTAAAAAAGCAGCACCTAATATGCCCTTGGATGTTTTTATGAGCTGGCTGCTAACAAGCATGCTAAAATATTGTTTTAGTTAATCTTCATCACAACACTATGAATGTGATTTTTTAAATCTCTGTTTTATGGATGAGAGTTTGGTAGCTTAGAGAGGTTAACGTGACCTACATAAGGCTACACAACTCATGATTGATAGAGTTGGGAATTGTGCACAAGAAATTTCATGTTCTTCTGCTATTTGGTGCTATTTTAGAGGCTTATCTTTATTCCTTATGACTCTGGGTTGGAAATACATGACTGAAAATTTTTCATAGACATTGACACAAAATACTCCCATGGCTTAGAAAAAGTCATTTCTCCCCCTCTGCTGTTCTCTACCACTTAATATGATATATTAAAAGAAGAATCTTTGGAGAAAAGGAGAAATTGCTTGCCATTTACTTACTCTGTGACCTTGGGCAAGTAACTGAGACACCCAGGGCCACTGTTTTCTTAAAGCTAACAAGAAGAAAATAAAAACTACCTTAGGAATTTGTTGCCAACGTTTTAATACACATTATAAATCTTCAATAACATCCTACCCTGTTCCTTTATAATGCATTTCTTGGCTTTCTTGAAATAAAGGAAAGTATAATTTTGCTCAATGTGAAATAGAGTTAGAACAAGTTAGAGTGTAACTTAAAACAGTGAATATTTCAAAGGTTGTAAATGGCTTTCAAATTCACCACAAGATATATTTTGCCCCAGAATGTTTTAATTTATTTAAAATGTATTTGCATTTCCTCAATGCATGTGTTCATTAAAACCAAATTAAGAAATTTTAAAACTACAGTGCTAAGAACTGATTATTCCAAGTTGAGTAAGGCAATTTTTACTTTGTGAAGTTCAAAGACATGTGCTGAGAAGCTCTGCAGTAAAGTGAAGTGTAACAGATCAGGTATAAGTGGGAAGAATTGTGGAAGCACGAAATGAATTTCAAGTTAAGTAGCAAATCTAACCCCGCTCAGAAATGACTTCCTATCTTTCTGTACCTTATTTTCTTTCATCCTTCAGCACTGGCTTAAAATCTGCTGACTATGAAATATGTCTGCTGCTTGAGAAACATATGCAATGTTGTTTACTCCTATGATCTTGTGTAATATGCATGATTTCTCCCACTTTTTTATCTTGTTTTTGGCATGGTTTTAATGGACAGTGTTGTTTTGCTTCTTTTAAGCCTTGCTGTCTATGTCACGTATGAACAAAAGACATTACAGTTATTTAATTGTGGTTACAAAACATGTATCCCATTCCTTATACTATGTACATTTTCTAGCTCATATTTGTGTCTTCAAAATATATCTGATGAAGAAATAAATGAATGTGTAATTATCCAGTTGTATTATTGTGTGTGCATTTCTTTGTTTTTTCTTACATTTACATCATACTGAAAACACTGTTTTACTCTGTCATGTATGGAACACATCAGGGGGTTCTTTGCAACAAAATGTGGGTACAAATAACCCAAAATATTTAGTTGATTTTGTTAGTAAAGAATTTTGGTAGACTTTGTAATGCATTAGAATCTGGGAATAAGGTCTTTTAACCTAGAGCAGATACATGATTCCTATCATGCAACTTGGTAACTGCACCCCTTGCAGCTGACAGGGATTGTTTTTGTGGTACTATAACACATCTACTCCCATTCTCTGGCTGGCCTGAGCCAAATTTATTTTAGTCCCATATGAGCCAATGTTTACTCCTGTGAGTTACATCATAGTTGTTACCACCGTGTGTGGTCTCACTCATTCTCTTCCGCAAAACTCCAAGACACAAATAATTTGAAGATCGGTTCTAATTCACCTCCCTCTATTATCAAAGAGTATTTGTAACTATTGTCCACTTTAATTTTTCCCATTTATTCATGTATTCAATCACATACAATGCACTTACCATGTTCTAGGCACTGTACAGTTCCCTGGAGATACAGCAGTTAGTTAACCAGTCAAAAATAATTGCTCCGAAGGAAATTACATCATATAAGGGAAGACAGAAGGTAACTTTATTAGTAGGCGAAATGGTAGTTTGTGCTGTGGTAAAGTATAATTAGAAAGGGTGAATGAGGAGTTTCAGGTTTGGGGAGATGTAATTGTAAATTGGGTGATCAGGGAAAACTTCATAAAGACCATATTGTTTAGTCTCTGTACAATTCACTGTGGCATTTAACTTTTAAAATATATTTTCTCTTAGCTACTGCATAAATTAAATTTAAATATAATCCATTGATCCAGCAGGCATAGATTTTCAAAATTGACCATAAGTAGATGACTTGTACATATAGTCCTTTTTTGGGGAGTAGATTGGTTATTTTTATTTTTGGTTATTAGACTTTATTTTTCAGAGCAGTTTTAAGAGAAAAATTGAACAGAAAGTACAGAGTTGCCCTATATTCTCTCCCTCTGTCATCTCCGGGTTCCCCTATGAACATCTTGCCTTGGTGTGATACATTTGTTACAACTGAAGAACCAGTACTGATACATCATCATTGACTGAATTCTAGGGTTTACATTAATGTTCCACTCTTTTGTTGTATAGTTCTATACATAGTCATTTGTCCATCATTATAGTGTCATACAGAATAGAATGCTACTATACTGTCTTAAAAATCCCTGTACTTTGCCTACTCATTCCTTCTCCTCATCCCAACCATTGATTGGGATGGCAACCACTGATCTTTTTACTCTCCTTTTCATTCTGTCTTTTCCATACATAATATGGTTAGAATCATACAGATTTTCAGACGTGGCTTGTTTCACTTAGCAATACTTACTTAAGATATCCATGTCTTTTTGAGGCTGGATAGCTCTTTTCCTTTTTTTAAAAAAAAAGACAGAGTTTTCACTCTGTTGCCCAGGCTGGAGTGCTGTGGCATGATTTCGGCTCAGTGCAACCTCCGCCTCCCGGGTTCAAGCCATTCTCCTGCCTTAGCCTCCCAAGTAGCTGGGATTACAGGCGTGAGCCACCACACCTGGCTAATTTTGTATTTTTAGTAGAGATGGGATTTTGCCATGTTAGCCAGGCTGGTCTCAAACTCCTGACCTCAAGTGATCCACCTGCCTCGGCCTCCCAGAGTGCTGGGATTACAGGTGTGAGACACCACGCCCAGCCACTCCTTTCTTTTTATCGTGAGATAATTTTCTATTATATGGCTATAAGCAGTTTGTTTATCCATTCCCCTATGAAAGAACATCTTAGTTACTTTCAATTTGGGGCAATTATGATATAAACTGCTTATAAACAGTTGTGTGCATATTTTTTGTACAGATTTAAGTTTTCAACTCATTGTGGTAAATACAGAAGAGAGTGGACTATGGGCTCATACCTAAGCTATGTTCAATTTTGTAAGAAACTGCCAAAGTGTCTTCCAGAGTGGCTGTACCATTTTAGAGTCCCAGAAATAATGAATGAGAATTTCTACTGCATTTTACAGTCCCAGAAACAATGAATGAGAATTTCTACTGCATTTTACAGTCCCAGAAACAATGAATCAGAATTTCTACTGCATTTTACAGTCCAAGAAACAATGAATCAGAATTTCTACTGAATTTTACAGTCCCAGAAACAATGAATGAGAATTTCTACTGCTCCCTATCCTCACCAGCATTTGGGTTGTCAGTTTCTAGGACTTTAGCCATTTGAATAGATGTGTAGTGGTATCTTGGCATTGTTTTGATTTACAATTCCCTAATGACATATAATGTTGAACACCTTTTCATATGCTTATTTGTCATTTGTATACCTTCTTTTGTTAGGTGTCTGTTCAGATCGTTGCCTACTTTTTAACTTTTCAATTTGTTCAGTTAGGACATTTGTTTTTTGAACTGTTGAGTTTTAGGTTTTAAGAGAGCTTTTTTTGAGGAGGTGGTTATTGTGGATACAAGTCTTTTACTGATATATGCTTTGCAAATAGTTGCTCCTAATCTGTGGCTTACCATGTAGATATCCAGATATTTTAATACCATTTGTTAAAATGTTTTTAATCCATTATTTGCTGCTTTTTCAAAGGTCAGTTGACTGTATTCATTTGAGACTACTTCTATTTCACTATTCTGTTCATTGATCTATTTGTCTATTATTTTGCCAGTATTACACTGTTTGAGTAGTGAGACTTGAAGTTGGGGGATGGCAGTCCTCTGACTTTGTCCTTCTTCAATATTGTGATAGCTATTCTGGGTATTTTTCCTTTCCATAGAAACTTTAGAATTGGTTTGTTGATATCACAAAATAGCTTTCTGTGATTTTGTTTGAGATTGCACTAAACCTATAGATCAAGTTGAGAATAACTGACATCTTAACTACAGCATGTTTTTCTATTCATGAACATGGACTATTTCTCCATTTATTTAGATATTATTTGATTTTATTCATCAGAGTATTATACATTTTCTCATATACACATTGTATATATTTTGTTATATTTATAACTAAGTATCTGACTTTTATGTTGCTAAAGGGTGTTATGTTTATTTCAAATTCCAATTGCTTATTGCTAGCATATAGGAAAGCAATTGACTCTTATATATTAACTTCATATCCTGCAGCCTAAGTTCTAGGAGGTTTTTTTTTGCTAATTCTTTTGGAAATTTCTACTTTGACAATTATGTTATTTATGAAAAATAATATGTTTATGTCTTCCTCCCAAGCTGTATTTCTTGTTTTAATTGACTTACTGCGTTAGCAAGGACTTCTAGTACAATGATGAATAGAAGCAGTGGCAGGAACATTTTTCCTTCTTCCTGATCTTTGTAGGAAAGATTCTAGTTTCTCACCACTATGATATGAATGTAAGATTTTTGCATATGTTCTTTATCATGTTGAAAAAGTTGCCTTCTATTCTTATTTTACACAGAGTGGTTATCACGAATAGGTGCTGGATTTTGTCAAATGCTTCATCATCTATTGAGATGACTTATAAATTTTCTTTTTTAGCCTATTGATGTTATGGATTATAAAAATTGATTTTTGAATGTAGAATCAGTCTTGCATTCTTGAAATAAATCCACATTTGTTGCGGCATATAATTATTTTATACACTTTTGGATTTAATTTGCTGCTACTTTCTTAAAGGAGTGTTGTATCTTTGTTCATTATAAATATTGATCTGCAGTTTTCCTTTCTTGTAATGTATTTGTTCTGCTTTTGGAGTTAGGGTAGTGATGGCTTCAAAGAGTGAATTAGAAAATGTTTTCTGTGCTTCTGTTTTTTACAAAGAGATTGTAAATAATTGACATACTAGAATTTATTTTTTAAATGTCTGGCGAATTTACCAGTGAAACCATCTGGGTCTGATGCTTAATAATTTTGAAGATAATTGGTTACTGATTAAATTATAGGTAGGTAGCTATGTAGATAGATAGATGGATAGACGACAGGTGTTTAAGTTTTGATAGATTGTAATTTTTCAACGAACTAGTCCTTTTCATACAAGTGATTAAACTTGTAGCCATAGAGTTGTTTGTAATATTCTTTTATTTTTTTTTTAGTGTTCATGGGATTGGTAGTGTGGCCCTTTTATGTCTTAAGCTGGTAATGTGTCTGTTCTCTGCTTTTCTTAGTTGGGCTAGGAGTTGATCCATTGTATTAATATTTTTGAAAAATCAATTTTTGCTTTCTTTAATTTTCTCTGAGGTTTTCCTGCTTTCAATTTTATTTATATATACTCTGCTTTTTATTCTACCTTCTACTTACATTGTATTTAATTTCCTCTTCTTTGTCTATTTTCCTAAGGGTAGTGATACAAATACTAATTTTACATCTTTTTGTTTTCTAATATATGCATTCAGTGCTATAATTTTTCTTTTATTAACTGATTTTGCTGCATCTAACAAACTTTTGTAGATTCTTTTTCATTTTCATTTAGTTTGAAATATATTTTAATTTATCTTGGAACTTCTTATTTAACCCTGTTTTATTGAAAAGTGTGCTGTTTCAGCTATATTTCTGTTATCAATTTCTAGTTTAATTTCCTAGTGGTGTAAGAGCATACTGTGTATGACATCTATTCTCTTTTTTTGTTAAAAATGCATTTATGACCCTGACTGTGGTCTAGTGTTATGAAAGTGTCATATGAAATTGTAACTGTTTTTGAATACTATTACAATTCATGAAGAGTGTCTAAGAACAATGTTGTAAATCATGAAGAGTATCTAAGAAGGTCTTGAGGCCTGTCCCCATAATTGGCACAACACTGAGCTCCTGTTAGTGCTGGTAACTTTGTTTAATTAAAGTGAATAAATTTAAAATGAATAGGTTTGTGAACTTGATGAAATATTCTAAATTAAATAATTAACATAGTATATAGAGAGGTAATATACTACATGAATGTGTTTCTTGTGACTACCAGGTATCATCGGCTTCAGTTGATGTATAATAATTAAGAATAGGAATCTTAATCCCACAGAAAAAGTGGAAACATAGCAAATGAACACATCTCAAAATTATCCTGTTTGAGGGCAAAGATAGCTAGAATATGTTTACACAAAATACGAAGTCGTTGTTTGGGGGTTCTGATGGTGCCAGCACTTCTTTAGGCTGGCAGTTCTGCATGCAACAGTTATAGCAATAAAAGCCTTCAGGCCATTGAAATTGTATCCTGGAATATCTTCAGGCTATATATGGGCCAAGGATAGCAGCTGCCACAGGAAAAAATCATCATGATGATTTATGGTAAGCAATTTGCCCAAGCTCTTACATATCAAATATAGATTGGAATGGCAAGATAGTTTACAAGCTAGGTAAGATTGTGATTGTGATTTTTAAACTAAAAGAATTTAGGCATCTTTTCTATTAAATTCCGAGCACTGTCTTTTATAATGCCCATTCTCTTTCCAATTCCATGACTTTACATTTTCCTCTACATATTTTCTTCCGCTTTTCAAATTCCTTTTGATAATGTTGATTTAATATTGGATAATCAAAACAAGGATGAGTGAGCGAAGTTGAAATGCCTTCTATAAAACAATTGGAATCTTTTTGTCACATTTTGTTTTACCTTAAATTTATTGAAACTCATTTTTTAGAATCATACAGTTCTATTTCTCAATGGAAAAGAAAGTGTTCTATAATAAATGCTGAATTAAAGGTAACTTTGTATCTTCTGCTTTATCATTTTAATCCTTATTGAACATTCTGTTGACGTTGCATAAATACATTCTTATAATCTTTATACAAAATTTATTGTAACAAATTACATATTTGTAAATAAAATTTTAAAACTTCCCCTAAATTTAAATTGAATAATTTTAATTTCTTGATTTTTTGAAACCAATATTGTGTGTGGTATTTAAATAGAAATCTTTGAAAATACATTCATTAAATATGTTATCTCATTATAAAATATTTTCAATTACTGTTTTAAATAATGAAGAACATTTTATACTTTTCCCTTACTTTCACTATTTTAAAAATTTCATTAAGATGTAAGCAAAATGGTGAAACAGGAGGTACCACATTCATATCTCCCCACAGCAAAAATAATCTGGCAGCCAACCATGGATAAAAGTGTCTTCGTGGGATCTTTGGGATCCAGGTAGGAAAAAGGCATGAATCCAAAGTAGAGCCCAAGACCAACGAGGGTCATTTTGAGAAGGCAGATCCTCACCCGTGACAGGCTCACTGATCAGAGTCCAGGATACAGACCTGGAAAGAGTCCATCTCATTGTGGGCTTAATTACATCCCCCGCTATGAGCATCATCCACCAAGAGACCCTGGAGAAGCCAATCCTGCCAGCTCCTTAGGTATAAAGACTACAGACCTTGGTCCTAGCTGTGGACCCTGAAGCATCTTGTGACCCACCTTCAGCTCCTCTCAGCCTTGATCTGGTACAATCCTGTTCAAACAGGGACGCAGCAGAAGACATACCCATGTATGCCTCAAAGTTGAGGCTGCCAAACTCAGTAGAACTGTGGATCCTGAAGCAGCCCTGTAAACCATCGCCAGCCACTCTATTTTACAGTCCCAACTACCCAGGGCCCAGGGGAAAGAGATACCAGTCCTTGTCCCCAGAGGCAGGACTGTTTACTTTGATCTAACCACAGATCTTAACAGGGCCCTGTGACTCACTTTTGATGTCATCGCTGAAACAAATCATTGCCACGGTTAATGTCCAGGAGCTTTTTCCCTATGTTTTCTTCTAGAAATTTTATGGTTCCAGGTCTTAAATTTAAGTAACTCCCCCTCCCATCTATGGTCTGAGAGTTGTCCTGTCTACCTAGGGACCCAACAAGAGACACGCCTGGCCATGCCCCAGGAGGCAGGCCCACTGACCTTGGCTCTATTGCCAGCCCTACTGATCAAGGTCCTGGAGACAGTCTAGTCTGCCTAGAGATCAGATGGGATCCCTGCCTGCCTGAACCCCTGGTAATAGGCCTGTGGATATAACAGCCTCAATGTCACTAAGCTCCAGCCCCACAATCCCAGAAGCAAGCACATAATCTCAGAGACCTGAGAGCAGTAGGTCTTTAACTGCCAAAAGAAATCTGTAAAGACTGGAAGAGGTGTTTGATCCTTCAAATAAACAGACACCAATGCAATAATACACAAATTATGAAGAATCGAGCAAACATGACGTTACCAAGGAAACCAATAAAGTTCTAATGATACACACACACACACACACACACAGAGAGAGAGAGAGAGAGAGAAGAGAGAGAGAGATTTTGGCATTCCTGGAAAATAATTCCAAATAATCCTCTTAAGGAAATGCAGTGAGATGCAACAGAACACAGATAAAAAAGCTAAACAATTTTTAAATGCATAAACAAAATTATAAGTTTAAAAAGAAATAGAAAAAATAAAAAAGGACCAGGCAGAATCCTGAGCTAAAGAGTACAGTGACAAGACTGAAAATTTTAATAGACAGTTGCAATAGCAGACAGTCACTCAGAAGAAAGAATCATCAAACTTGAAGTCAGGTCATTTGAAATTAGCCAGTTGGCAGATAAAAGAAAGTGAAGAAATATACCAGATCTAAAATTAGTATGGAGCTACAAAAGACCCTGAAGAGCCAAAGCAATCTTGAGTAAGAAGAACAAAGCTGGAGTCATCACACTTACTGATTTCAAACTACATTACAAGCCTTTAGTAATCAAAACAGTATGGTACTGGCATAAAAACAGATACACAGGACAATGGAACAAAATAGAGAGCTCAGAAATAAACTCATGCATACACAACCAATTTCTGAGAATCTACAACGATCTTTGAGAAGAGCTCTGAAAGTACCCGAGGAGGAAAGTTTCATCTCTTCAATAAATGGTGTTTGGAAAACTAGATAGCCACATACAAAATGATGAAACTGGGTCCTTTTATCATATATAAGTTAACCCAAATGGATTACAGACTTAAAAGTAAGATCTGAAATGGTTAAACTCCTAGAAGAAAACATAGAGAAAAAGCTCCTTGACATTGGTCTTGGAAATAATTTTTTGGATACGGCATCAAAAGCACTGGTTAAACAAAACAAAACAAAAATAAACAAGTGGGACTCCATCAAACTAAAAACTTACTGCAGAGCAAAGAAAACAATCAACAAAATGAAAAGGCAATCTCAGACTGGGAAAAATATATGCAAACCACAGATACAATAAGGGATAATATCCAAAATATTTAAAGAACTAAATTCAATAGCATAAAATAAATAAATAACCTAATTAAGAATGGGCAAAGGACCTGAACAGATATTTCCCAAAAGAAGACATACAAACGGCCAACAGGTATAGGGGAAGGTGCTTCAAATCAACCATCACCGGCGAAATATAAACTAAAACTATAAGTTATTACCTCACATCTGTTAGAATGGTGGTTATCACAAAGACAGGATAACAAAAGTTGATTAGGGTAAGGAGAAAAGAAAACTCCTGTACACTGTTGGTAGGAATTGTATTTTGGTACAGCCATTATGCAAAACAGTGTGGGAATTCCACAAAAAATTCAAAATAGATCTATCATATGATCCAGTATTCCATTTCTGGGTATATAACCAAAACAACTGAAAATAGAATCATGAAGAATTATTTGTACGCTCATGTTCATTGTAGCAGTATTCCTAATACCCAAGCTATGGAAATAACACAAACGTCCATCAACAGATAAATAGATAAAGAAAATGTAATAAAGATTATCTGTGTGTATATATACATGCAATGGAATATTATTCAGACTTAAAAGGAAGTAAATCATGTCATTTTCAATAACATGGATGAACCTAGATTGTGCTAGTGAAATAAGACAAAGAAAGACCAATATTGTATACTACACTTATCAGTGGAATCTAAAGAAGTCAAACTCAGAATGAAAACTATCGCAAGTACAGAAAACAAAACACCACATGTTCTCACTCATAGGTGGGATTTGAACAATGAGAACACTTGGACACAGAGCAGGGAGCATCACACACCAGGGCCTGTCGTGGGGTGGGGCGAGGGGGGAGGGATAGCATTAGGAGATATACCTAATGTAAATGACAAGTTAATGGGTGCAGCAAACCAACATGGCACATGTCTACATATGTAACAAACCTGCACGTTGTGCACGTGTACCCTAGAACTTAAAGTATAATAAATAAATAAATTAATTAATTTTAAAAAAGGAAGTCAAACTCATGGAAATAGAGAACAGAACGATGGTTGCCAGGGGCTGGGTTTGTGAGTGGGGTGGATGGGGAGATGTTGGTCAAAAGTTATAAACTTTCGGTTACAAGGTAAGTTCTGGCAATCTAACTTACAGCATGGTGACTGTAATTAGTAACAATGTATCATATACTTGAATTTTGAGTCTTAAGTAGATCTTAAGTGTTCTCATCACTCACACATATAAATGATAATTATGTGAAGTGATTAATGTGTTAATTAGCTTGATTATAGTCCTCATTTTAAAATGTATGTTTATATACATATAAAGTGTATATTATATACTATAACATATATATCTCAAATCATCACACTTTATACTTTAAATATACCTTTGTCAGTTATACCTCAATAAAATCAGAAAACATCATTATTCTATAAAATCCATAGAACTGTAAAATACCAAATACATCTATTTTCACCTTTTTTCATATTTGATACACTTACCAATCATATTCTTATAATATTAGGTGTATTATTAACATTTTTGTGAAGTTGTTTAAGGTTGGAATACATAGAAAGTAATTCAGCCAATATCAAGGAATTGATTTTGAAATATCTTTAAGATCCATTATACATTTTGTCGGATGTAGTTTAAGTAACATTTTCTCATTCAATAAAATTTACCTATATTCAACCTTTTATTTATCAATGAAAATATTCAGCATTAGAAGTACTTTGACATAAGTAACACATGCTGAATCAGTTTATTCTGAACGTAAATTCTTTGTAAGTATGGGTAGAGACATCACATTAAAAGGAAAAAAGCTTATGTTTTCTACTCTATTAAAAAGAAATCTGGTCTATTAGATTGTTTTGCTGAGTAATAAAATATTCTCAGCATAGTTATCATTGCAATGCTGTTCCCAGAAGCTCTTCAAAATCTTAGGCAAAACAGATTTATAAAGGTGGCTTTTAAGATAAGTCAGCATTTTTTATTTAACTATGACTCAAGTTATCAACACAGCCTGGGCACACAGTTTTACTCTTTGGCATTTATTTAGATCCTTCAAATCACTTACAGTGCTTGTTTTAATCCATACACTTCTTTGGTCCTAAACATTTGTATTAAAATACAAACAGCTAGAGGATTCATAAAATGTACCGTGAAAAGCAGAAAACCAATTCTGAGATAAGAAGAGTTTCTCAATTTAAATATGCTATACAATTTTAGTTAAAATTCTGTCTTTGTGAGTCACTGTGAAAAATCAGCCATAAAAACAAATTTTCCCTTTTACTTCAGATGTGTTTATGTAAAATATTTTAATAAGGAAAAATAATATCTTTGTAGGTTTACTGATATACTTTCAAACCGTCACAAAATGAAAAAGAAAAAGTTCAGAATTTTAATCGCAACTGTAAAATGAAGAAAGCTTTAATAATGCAAACTGAATTATTATTTACCAATGAATTCTGTCAGGTTATTTCATCAACCTCTCTACTCACATTTGATGAAAAGACTGCATTTTAGAAACTGACAAAACTACTTGGAATAGTTTGACAGCATTTGGGTTATTTGAACAAAGAAAGATTAAATAATGTATTACCTGAGCTCCTATTGAGGATAATTAGTGTTTTCATTAAAAACTAAAGTAACAAAGAAAGTGAAATTTTACGTTATTTTCTGTCATATTCTTATAAGGAAATAAAAGTTCATTTCAGCTGGTGACTTGGCTCAGACACATAGCACTGTCATTGCTGTGTGTCCATCAACTATGAATAAAAATGCAATGAAGGATTTTCTAGTGGCATTTTAAAGCAAATATTCAAACAGTCCTTTTCTTGGATTGAAGATAATTTCTCCATAAACCTACAAATAAAGAGAATATAAAATTTTTAAAATGTGATTTTTGTCTCCAATACGTTTTCTCACAGCGTAATATTAGTGATGACTATTTCTTGTCTTTCCGCTAACAAGAGTTTGCAGAACTGGATGTTAGTATTTTGAAATATTCAAACTTTCTTCTTTGAAATGCACTAATGCAGTGCACTAATGCATTTCAAAGAAGAATGTTTGAATATTTTATATATGTATTCATATATATATATGAAACTCACTATTACTGCAAGACAATTACTCTTTCATTCTCTACTTTTCACAACTGTATACATATACATCATCTTTAAGAAATTATAGCATTAAGTCTGATGTATACACTGTTTCAAGCTGTGCACTGGCCAAATACACTGAGTGACACATAAGAGCTTAAATCCAACTTGTGTTCTTCACTAAGTAATGAAAAGAGGGATGGGGCTGTTTGCACCTGCAAGAAGGGAAATGTATTTTAATTTATATGAGGTTCCATATGGGCTACTCATGTACAAGTACAATATCATACATACTTTTAAAACTAATAGACTGCAAACCACATATGAAATTTCCTTTATTTTCATAGTTTATATTTACATTCAAATTGAAGACTTGATTCTGCCTTTGATTACATTTGAATTTTCAGCTCTTGGACCCATAGTAAAAAACTGAAATTGCATAAGAATATAACTAGTACTTTACCAGTTTTAAAAGATCGCCATATTCTGAACCCACTGGGAAAGAACCACTTCCCAGAGCTTCCCAATTATGTGCCTATGGATCTGAACACCTCTATTTAACCTAAGAACTCATAGACTTTTCCATAATAAAGCTACAAAGGGATCAATTCATAGCTCAATAGGGTGCTTATAGGATCCTGCTGAAGCTAAGAGTGGTGTATATTCTGATTATGTTATTCTACTCTAAATAACAACCTGGCTAAAAGATCAGGAAAAAAATTTATTTTTTTAAATTTAAATTTCTAAATTAAACTTACATTTAAATTTTTATTTGTATGTTTCCAGAAACACCCTAACTTTATTTAGCGCACTCCGTTCACACTGGAATTTTTTTTTCTACGTGCGTTTTTTATTGTTTGGTTAATTAATTGACAAATTAATATTGTATATATTTATGGTGGGCAATGTAAAACTTTGATATATATATGCGTTGTAGAATAATTGTCGAGCTAGTTAACATATTCATCACCTCACATATAGATAATTTGGGGGGAGGGTAAAATGATTAAAAACTCTACTCTCAGCAATTTTCAAGTATACGATACATTATTGTTAACTGTAGTCACCACACTGTTAAATAAATTTCCCATACTTATGCCTCCTAACTGAAACTATGCACCCTTTCACAGCATCATCTCCTATTTCCATCCTCAACCCCCAGCTCCTGATAACCACCATTCAACTTTTTACTTCTCTGAGTTTGAATATTTCCAATTCCACAAAAAAGTGAGATCATGCAATATTTATCTTTCTGTGCTTGGCTTATCTCCCTTAGCATCATGTCCTCTAGGTTCATTCACATTGTCACAAATGAGAGGATTTTCTTCTTTTAGACTGAACACTATTGTGTCGTGTATATATGCCACATTTCTTTTGTCTTTTCATCTGCTGATGGACACTTATTCCATATGTTGGTTGTTATGAATGATGCTGAAATGAGCATGGGAAATGTCCCCAAAAGTCCGTGTGTCAGTACCCTTTTTATTTAAAATTACTCCATTTCCATGTGTGTTTTCAAAAAGCAATACCAAGGGGCACACTTTTCAAAATGCAGCATTTGCTTTTTGTTTCATTTCCTAAACTTGAAATTTTTTAAATTATAGTGTTTATATTTTAGGATTTTCTATAACTATTCATTGACACAATGTGGGATTTTGCTATTTATACTACTTTGTAGATTTGACAAATCTCCTTCCCATTCTTAGTGAACAACAACAAAAATATATAGTGGAGAGCTGTAAGTCTTGCATTACATTTTCTTTTTTTTCTTAAATATAATTTTTAAAAATTCAATACAATTAAAATTTTGAGATTTTTTTGAAATTTTGAGAATGTTGTAATTTTTGTGATCTAATGATTTCTTCTCAGCAAGAACATCATATAGTACAGTTCCAAAGATTTTGAACTTCATCATTCTCTTTTTTTAAAAAAAAGTTTTTAATGGCATATTTGATATGCATTTAATGTGTATAATGCATATTTTAAAAATTATGTAGCTGTTATTACTCTAGGATGGGAAACTCTCAGATATTATGTGAATTTATGTTTTTAAACGCTGAAACCCTTAAAAGTATTTCAGATGTTACAGTGTTCTTATTAAAACTGTCATACGATGTCATAGAGAAAAACAATGAGGCATTTTTTCTTTATCTTCTTCCTCTTAATAGTTTAGTAATCAAGACAAACTGATGCATCTTTGTGAGCCTCCATTCCACTGACGTAAAACACAAAAAAAACACAGTTATTGTAAAGGTTTAATGAAGTACTCTCTGTAAATATAGTTTATACATTGAAAAGAACTATAAAAATGGAAATTATACACACATATGTGCATGTATGAACACACTTATATGTTATAGATATATGCATATATACTCACTAAATTAGTGACAGTTTAGAAACTTACTTGTGTGCAAAATTCAACAAAACGTCAGAATATTATTGTTTTTGTTTAAAGCCATTTGAAAACCTTCAAAACAAAGAAGAGCTGCAAAGTATTTTTCAGATTTTGATATGTGAGGAATTTGACTTAGTTTTTCCGGACAGATGCTGAAAACATTGAAAATATATTAAGAATTCTCCTAACTATTTAATCAGAGACTGAGAATAAGTAAAGAGAATTTTGATTTTGATCCCATATAATTTGTTGCATATTTCAGAAAGTCCTGGAAAATGCAAATAATATGTATATATTTTTAAAGCGTTTTCTTTAGTTAAAGAAAAATGGTTTCCTTCTGTGATTATGAGACTTATATGTTAATTCTTACACAGGTCAAAGCCGTAAACCATGGTCTTATCCATAATGTAGGAAACAATGATTAGATTACAAAGTATCACCAAAGGATGCATGGTTATGAATTTCCATTTAGGAAAAGAAAGCATTACAGTACTCATGTTAATAGTTCTTTTTACCTTTAATCTATTCTGTTATCCTCATCATCATATCTCATGTACTCAACAAAAGTGAAATGGAATGAAAAGTCCTTTGCTTTCTTAATGCTGGCCTAAAAGCCCTAACACTTAGATTTCTAATACAATTTAAATATGTATACAAGTGTCTGTTACATTTTTTAATATATGATACATGACCATCCATTTATTGATGTGACAACTGTGTCTGAAACATTTAGTTTGCTGAAAAAAATTCTACTAAAAAAGTATCTTAAATAGCATTGAGTCTATTGTTGTATCAAATAACATTCCATGTATTAGTAACTAAGAGCCAGAATCACAGCTCTGCGGCATTAAGGATCCAGAGTCCTTTTTCTGTTTATCTTTGGTATCTGTGGGTTTTGTCTTTTTTAAAATTATGTTCATAAAGACTCTTCACCGGTGTACATTCCTGCCAACAGGAATGGAATAAAGAGAAAAAATAATGTTTTTTTTTTTTTAAAAAAAGGTCAGAAAACATAATTGCCTATACCACCTCCACTTCGTCCTGCTAGCCATATCCATAATCTACTGTCAGGACAGTCTTTACGTGAATATTCATATGTCCAGCCCCAGCTAGCAACTCTATTGCCATAGAAGAATGCGCCAAAAATGGAAAATAACTTGCCATCTCTGTCAAAGTGTTGAGCACAATCTAAAATCTAGGGTTGCGCTGAATTTCTGATAGTCTTTTAGTGTTGATTGTTATACTACAGTCTCAATAAAAATGGAATCTATGTGTTTTCATGCCCAGAATTGTTGTATGCATATACATTGAAAGAAAAATGAATTTACAGTGACCCTACTTTGCTTCAGCTGTTTTCATTCAAACAACTATGTTTGTGTGTATATATATAAAATATATATATTATTATATATAATATATATTATATAATTATATATAATAATATATAATATATATTATATAATTACATATAATAATATAATATATTTACATATAATATATAATATATATAATATGTATATATAATTATATTATATATTATATATAACATATATAACGGAATATATTATATATATGTGTGTATATGTAGCATTCAATATGTACATATGCAGATATAAAAAATTTATCCATATGATGCATAATTAATGACTCAAATTTAAACAAAACTTGCATGTGAGATATCTAGTATCATTAAAAGTGATTCAGAATAAGCAGAACTCTTAGAAAGATCAAGTTGCTCTTCTCTATCACAAAATATGTATCTACCACAAAATATTCAATCATGTTAAGGGCTAATAAAAGCAGACTCTTCTTGTATCCATTCTCGGCCATTGCAGAATTTTAACATATATATTTTTAAACTTTACTTTTTGTACTTTATTCCTGGTAATCTGATACCTCTTTTCAAAAAGATGTATTGATCCCATAGGGAAGTTTGTTGCTTTAGGAAGGATGCTCCAAAAAGTAGAAGGAAGCAAAAAGATCTCTTCAGGGAGACCTGACAAAATCATTTAGGTAATATTTGTGTTATTGGACACTTCTAGTAGCATCTCTAATATACTATATACACGAATTCAATAGCAAACAGAAATGAAGCATATCAAATAAGGAGAAGAAAATCATATTAGGACAATGATGAGTGCTAATCTTTAGTTGTATTTTCAAAGTTTCTAACATTTACAAATGAAATTATATGAGTTGACATTACTAAGAATTAAAATAGTGGATCATGAGGTGACTAAAATAAATACAGCTGTTTCATTGCATTTTATTCTTCTTAATTTTGCTCCTGACTGGTTCCCATGAAATGCTAGATGATTAACAAAATATTTAGATAGTTGAAGGAAGATATCACTTAAAAACATTCTGCACAAGATTGCCGACCATTTCAAAAGGACAAAACAGTGGAGAACGTAACACATACATTAATTGAAATGATTTTCGTGTGTGAGAATGGGAGCATACTAAAGAAATAAAACAGATCTTGGCAGAATTTCCACTTATGTTACTCTCTGTCTTTACTCCTATATAAATAAGAAAGATTGTAAAGAAACAAAAAAACCTCTTGAACCGTCTGAAATCATGCCAATTTTTTTAGAACACTAATGAATCTTGGAAATCTTATCATTCAAAATATAGCTGTACTACTTAGCAGATCATCAATAGACATTTTTTTTTTCTCTCTGTATTTTGAGGCCACACAGGCTTTCTCCTTTTTGTTTTCCTTTCAATGTAAACTCTACATAACACTTTCTCTACAAAACCCTTCCTTTCTGTTGAGGTTAATATGGCTTGTGTGTGGCTTAGGGTAGATATCATATTGCCTTGGGGTGCTCCACCATCTCACACTGTTAACTCCAATTCCCCATGTTGTTTGGTCAGATACTATGAGTTGGCTCATTAAGAATGCACTTTCAATTCCTTTCTCAGTATCTTTTCTCTATCATAGAGGTTTAGAAGTGAAAAACATAATTTCTTTCTTTTAATAAGGGTCTCCATGTCACGTATTTCTGCCAAATGAAACACAGTGTAAAATCTAACAAGGTTTTTTGAGAAAAACTTGTTGTTTGAAAAAGGCATCTATGTTGAATTTTATGAGTCAACTTGACGGGGCTGAGGGACGCCCAGATAGCTGCTAAAACATTACTTCTGAGTGTCTCTGTGAAGGTGTTTCTAAAAGAGATGGACATTTGGGTTGGCAGACTGAATAAAAAAGATGACTCTTCCTAGTGTGGATGAGCATTATCCAATTGGTTGAGGGCTGGAATAGAACAAAAAGGCAGAGGAAGGCTGAATTCACTCTCACTTTCTGAGTTGGAACATCATCTTCTGCCCTCAGACATTGAAGCTCCTGGTTCTTGGCCCTTTAGATACTAGGATTTACACCAGTATCCCCCACCCAATTTCCAACTTTCAGGCCTTCAGCCTGGGAATTATACCACAAGCTCTCCTGGTTCTCAGGCCTTTGGACTGAATTACCACGCCGGCTTTCCTGGTTCCCCAGCTTATGTACTTCTCAGCCTCCAAGGTTATGTAAGTCAATTACTGTAGTAAATCATATGTATGAATTCATAGAATGAGACATATTTATAGGTCCTTTTGGTTCTGTTTCTGTGGAGAACTTAATACAATATCACTACTTCCTAATTTTTCTTCGTCTTGCCTGAAATGCGAACACAATGACAGAGGAAGAGCAACTGAAGATATTTCTAAGACATACATTCTCTCCGTTTGAGTCAAGAGTTCTCCATAATGCAGTCATTTATGGCTATGGTTTAGGCTGACATACTACATATGACGTCTTAACTAAACGCTGGTCAGAAAAGGAAACGTTATGAGTAGAGAAGAAATGATGAGTAATACTAATAAGGCTCAAAGTCTATGATCACATTTCTTTGATCTCTGTGAATACTGTTGATAGTTTATTAATTTACAAATGATAAACATATTTTATCCATCAAGTAAGACTGCAAATGTTATTAGGAAAAAGTTTCATTTTTAAAGAGAAAGTATGACAAAATAAAAAAATAAATTTATGAGAAAATTAAATATTTTATATTCCAATGTAAACGTTAAGTATCACAAAGCATTAATCTTGCAGGTGCAAAAAGAAAAGTAATCACAATGTTAATACATTAAAATTTTTTGGACAAATGTAATTTATTAGATTCTAAAAAAAATAATTCTTTCATGTATTTAAAATTTACTAAGAACTGACAATAACCCATTCACTGTGCTCATTGACTTGGTCCTTGCCTTGAAGGAGTTCAATTTCTTAAAAGAAACACAAAATATATTATGTAAGTATTTTACTAATATTATGGTTACTCATTGTAAAGCAATTCAGTCTATCTGCATTTCAAAAAAATTTTCCCCCAAAATTATACTGGCTAGTACTGGCTTCCTAAGATGTTAAGAATTCTCAGACACAGAATTATCAGGGGAGAGAGGGTGAGCAAAAGCATTCAGGCAAACGCAATAACATGAACGAGGCTTAGTGACCTGAAGTTACTCCATGTGTTAAAAACTGATATTGAATATATACAACTCCATAGCTAAAAGTTAGGGGCATGGCCAAAGACGAACTTGGAAAATTATGCCAGTGCTGGATTGTGGAAGTATTTGAAGATCATGCTGAAGGGTTTAATTAAGTCTTTTACTGCTGGTAGTGGGGAGCATTAGAGACTAAAAATTGCAAGAGACATAAATATATCGAAGCTTTTGGAAAGGCACTATAGTAGTCAGTTGCTTATGTGCTCTCAGATCCACTTACTGCCCCAGCCCAGTCCTGCTTGGCATAGCATCTGGAGTGGCACACATTTCCCAGTTTCCCTTGCCTATTTATTGCCTTCTGGGGAGGGTCAACCAATAGAAGGCACAAAAGAAGATTCAGAGATAGAAGGACATTTGAAAGTTGGGTGTTTCTCACACATTTCTCTCTGACAGTCTCTGGCAGAAGCTGCATCTTCTCTACATCTCCAGCTCCCATACAACCACACCATGTTTCCATTGTCCCAGCTCCCTTTAGGCTGATTTGCTACAATCCCACATGCTCTAGGAACCCCCAAAGTTGTTATCACCACATTTTCCTATGTTTATTCAGTCCTATGAGTGGTAGTAACCTCCTGTATTTGTTGGAATTGAAGTTTCTTCATTTTTGCATTTTCTTCTTATGAAAATTAGGAATTTATTTTCCATATTAAATTCTCTCTATTGAATTACAAGGCTTGAATTTGCATACCTAGTTGTACTCTGGCAAGCAGAAAATTAAGACAGCTTTGAAAAAAAAAAGATTTAAAAGTATTTTTCATCTCTTTATATGCTTTTGAATGAGCAGTGTAATAAGCAACTTCATATATTAAGTTGTCATCATGAGAATGACCTCAAAGTTGAACTGGACCATTAACTGGACCAAAGTTGTTTTTATTTTTGTTGTTTTTTTTTTAAAAAAAAAAAGAAGAATTTTTCTTTTTTGTTTTGCCAATCTCTCCATTAAAGCCTCTGCACAGCTTAACTTATGATTTTAATATTACCTGGTGCTCTTTGAAAATGTCAATACAAAAAACCAAAATAGGGCTATCTTATTTTCCTGTTTTCTTCTTTGTATGTCTTTCTTTTTCACATCAATCTTCTTTTTAAAGACATTAAAAATTTAATGGCTCAATGGTTAAAACAGACAAGTACTTCAAGCTTACCTGGCTTCATTTTCAAGACAAAAATGTTTGTCCCAGCTGCTATGCAGGTGTAACATACACACATCAAGAGTAACAACATACTGTGTTTAACTTTTAAGTCGTTGTTGTCACCACTATATTTATAACGTGAATTTAGTAACTTTACCACAGAGATAGCAGGTGAGGTTGATAGAAAACAGGAAGGAAGTGATTTGTCCTAAGTTAGATAATACAATTTATTTAAAAATAGCAGTTGTAATCATTTTATTTAACTTTTAACAAATAAAATAGAAGCTCATTCATAAACATTTCAGATATACAAAAGCATTAATATTTAATCTTATCTTTGAAATATCATATTTGACTTCTCTGGAATTCAGTATTTTTTAGATAAATTGGGAGATGAACCTTATACTTAGAAATACTTTAAAGGTCTTTAGAAATAAAAATGGTTCTGTTCTTAGTCAATAACATATCTCCCTTTATATTATGTAAATGAAGAAGTTTCAATGTAAGACCAATGTAAAGTTTGGTTGGATAGATAGGTGGGTAAATAAGTACATTTATCTTCATTAAACTTTCTCTAATTGTTTAAGGTAAAAGTATATTTTTAAAAGCATTCTAACAATTTATTTTATTTCTAAAACAATACTAATCCTGGAGCACATAATAGAACATTGTAAATTTTAATAAGATGTCCTTCAGATTTCTGAGTTTGTCAGTTAAGTTGAAGACTCCCTTTGAAAAAAATACTTAAATGTTCCAAATATTCCCAAACATTTCCTCAATGCATATCATCAAAAATAGCTACAATGTTTGGTTGGATAGTGTCTCAAGCCCATGACTTCTCATTGAAACTCTGATGGTTATACGTGGTTATGGTAGTGTTGACTCAACCTCAGAGCTACTTACATTTTAAGTTTTACCTTTTTCAACAATAATAATGGAATAATGTTGATACATAATCACCATGCTCCACGTTTCATGGTTTAGCAAAATACATGGACAGAGAAAAAGTAAAGTTTGGCCAATATAACTTGGCTATAAAAGTCAGGCAGAGGTCCCTGTTTTCAGTAATCTAAGTAAATGGTCCACCAATAAAATACAAAAACTGAACTGACATACTTTAAATCACTACAATACTCAATAAACATAAAGACTCACTATAAATTGTTATGCACATATTTGTATTTGTATCTATTGTTTTCACACAAGTGGGTGTGTGCAATTTACAGAACGTTTAGTTTCCCTTTCCAAATGAGTTTACTCTCTTTGCATTTTAAATGGAAAATACAAGCAGACTGAGTTCTTTTACCTTCCATGTAGACTATAAAGACATGCTGTTTCCTTTATTCCATCTACAGTAGTCCGTCCTGTTTTCAAACACTTTTTAACAAAAAGAAGTATCAGCATTAAGTCATTCATTATTTCCAAAATTAGTAATATTCATAGATTATTTCAATGATACAATCAAGTTGCCCTGGAATCTCCTTTCCTCAACTGATTGTGGAGTGACAGCCATATTTTTAACCACAAAATATTTCAAATCATGGATTATTTTGTTTAAATATAAGAATTTTTCTAGGGGTCACTGGAGGAATCTGAGTAGACTGATAAAAGTATATACCAAAACAAGCAGCTGTTTGCACTCTGTAATTGATGAAGTATCATAATCTATTACTCACCAAGAACATTAGACCATGGATAATTTGCTCACTGCTCTATACCTGCAATATATAATGCCTAATATAACATAAATGCTCAAGCACTGTTTTTGAGTTGATATGTAAGATACTTCTCCCAATTTGTCTAATAGTAGAATTTATGAATGACCGGGGTCAACATAGGTGGAGTCATAGAACCATAACTCCAATCCATGTGTGCTTACATATAATAAGATCTCAGTTACTTTTTCTTGAATGATTAGGAGATTAAACATAAACACGGTAAGTATTACAAACCCCAAATTACTTATAAGGGGGAAAAATTCTCAAAGCTACTTAGTGAATTATTTGAAAACAAATAAGTGTTAAGAGAAGAATGTTTTTTAAAATTCATAGTCCAGTGTTCTTCATTTACATAACAGAAAGGCAATGTTCTCTTACTCTTCCAAACCATAGCATTAGAAAATCAAGTCTCATATAGTCACAATTTTTAAAGAATCTGAGAGCTAAGATGAAACTTACCTCAAAAAAATTTTCTCAGTAAAGATAGGAACTTGCAATATTGTGGTACTTTTCTGTCACAAACATGTCTGGTCTTCAGCACAGTCAATCCTCATTATAAGCAAATACGTATTTGCAAATATGCCTACTCACTAAAATGTATTTGTAACCCTAAAATCAATAGTCACAGCGTGTTGCGGTCATTTGCAGATATGCACAAAATAGTGAAAAGTTTGATTCATTTGTCACTCTCCTTCCCAACTGAGGTACAACAAGGCAATGTTCCAGCTTCTTGTTTCATAACTCATAATGTAAATGTGCCTTTTTGTGAGATATTTAGTGCTACAGTTTTCACCTCTTTGGGGGGTGATTCCAGCTGTTTCAAAAGACCCCTAAACAACACTGGAGTGCTATGAAGTTTTTCTACGGGCAGGAAGACGGTGATGTGCCTTACAGAGAAATTATGTGTTTAGTTAGGCTTCATTCAAGCATGAGTTAAGGTATTGGCTGTGAGTTCAATGTTAATTAATCAACAATATATATTAAGTAAGATAACTTTACAAAGAAATTTGTAAAAGAGGTTACGTACTGATCAGTTGATGAAATGTGACCAGAGGCTCCCAGGACCCCAAACTTGTATTTTCCTTGGGAACAATGATTCAGTATTCACTAATTCAGTGTTCATGGTGACTTTATAGAGCATAACAACCACAAACAATAAGATATGGCCGGGCACGGTGGCTCACACCTGTAATCCCAGCACTTTGGGAGGCTGAGGTCAGGAGATCGAGACCATCCTGGCTAACACGGTGAAACCCCATCTCTACTAAAAATACAAAAAAATCAGCTAGGCGTGGTGGTGGGCACCTATAGTCCCAGCTACTCAGGAGGCTGAGGCAGGGGAATGGTGTGAACCCGGGAGTCAGAGCTTGCAGTGAGTCGAGATCACGCCACTGCACTCCAGCCTGGGCTACAGAGCGAGACTCCATCTCAAAAAAAAAAAAAAAAGTGACTGTATATCTCTTTACTTCATCTTGTGACTTGTTTGGAATAACTGAGGTCTCACCTTACCTACACACACTCACATACAAACATAAATGCATTCGCATATACTTACTGCAAGAATATGAATTTATTCGGTGTTTTTACCTCAACTGTGTATATATTCACTATAAGAGGATTAATAGTCTGGCACAGTGGCTCATGCATGTAATCCTAGCACTTGAGGAGGCCAAGGCAAGAGAATGGCTTGAAGCCAGGAGTTCAAGACCAGCTTAAGCAACAATGTTGTGTTTTTTAATTAGCCAGGTGTGGTGATACATACCTGTAGTACTAACTACTCAGCAGGCTGAAGTGGGAGCATCACTTGAGCCCAGGACTTCAAGGCTGCAGAGAGCTATGATCATGCCACTGGGCAACAGAGACAGAGGGAAATCATGTCTCCAAAAAGAAAGAAGAAGAACAAGAAGATTAATAGCTACATAATTATTTCCTCTGGTAAAGTTATTATCTTTGTCATAGCTATGCTACAGCATTTTAGGTACCACATGTAATCAATTCCAAATTACTAATGCTAGAGAGAAAAGATAGACTATAGTGAATTGTTCCATCATTCTTACTGTAGAGAGCTATTGAGGCTTCCAATGAAATAAACTGTGAGATCTTAGAGCAAGCTAATAACATAAAAAAGGGGTACAAGTGTACCTTGTTTTATTGTACTTTTCATATGTTCTTTTTTTGTTTTTTACAAATTGAAGATTTGTGGCAACATCTGTCCAACAAGTATATCAGCACCATTTTGCCAACAGTATGTGCTCACTTCATAACCCTGTGTCACATTTTTGTAATTCTTACAATATTTCAATCTTTATTATTATTATTATGTGTAATTTTTGAAGTTACTATTGTGATCGTTTTGGAGCACAACAAACTACAACCATATAAGATGGCAAACTTAATCAATAAATGTGTATGTTCTCACTGCTCCAGCTGCTGTTCATCTTCCAGTCTGTCTCTCTCTCTGTGGGCTTCTCTATTCCCCAAAACATAAAAATATTGAATTTAGACAAATTAATAATCCTACAATAGCTTCTAAATTTTCAAGTGAAAGGAAGAGTTGTGCCTATCTCACATTAAGTCAAACACTAGAAATAATTAAGCTTAGTGAGAAAGGTGTGTCAAAAGCAGAGACAAGCTGAAAGCTAGGCCTCCTGTGATAAAGAGTTGGCCAAGTTGTGAATGTAAATAAAAAATTATTGAAGAAAATTAAAAGCTCTATTCCAGCGATCACATGAATGATAAGAAGGTGAAATGGCCTTATTATTGATATGGAGAAAGTTTGAGTGGTCTAGATGGAAGATCAAACTAGCCACAACATTCCCTTAAGCCAAAGCCTATCCAGATCAAGGCCTTACCTCTTTTCAATTCTATGATGGTAGGCTGCGAGAGGTGAGGAAGCTGAAGAAGAAAAGGTGGAAGGTAGCAGAGGTTGGTCCATGAAATGTAAGGAAAGAAGCCATCTCTGTAACATAAAAGTGTGGCAACAAGAGCTGATGTAGAAGGTACAGCAAGTTTTTCAGAAGATCTGGCTGAGATAATTGATGAAGAAAGCTCACTAAACAATAGATTTTCAGTGTAGCCAAAGCATCCTTCTATTGGAAGAAGTGCAACCTAGGACTTTCATAGCCAGAAGTCAATGCCTGGCTTCAAATCTTCAAAGGATAGGCTGACTCTCTTGATAAGACTAATGCAGATGACAAATTTAAGTTGAAGTCAATCTTCATTTGCTATCTGAAAACAATAGAGCCCTTACAAATTATGCTAAATCTACTTTGCCTTTGCTCTAGAAATGAAAGAACAAAGTCTGGAGAACAGCACATCTGGTCACAGAATGGCTTACTGAATAATTTAAGTCCACTGTTGAGACCTACAGCTCAGAAAAAAAAAAGTTTCAAAATATTCCTTCTCTTTAGCAATGCCCCTGGTCACCCAAGAGCTCTGATGAAGAAGTACAAAAGATTAATGTTGTTATACCTGCAAAAACAACGTCCATATTGCATATTATGGATCAAGGAGTAATTACAACTTTCAAGTTTTATTATTTAAGAAATACATTTTGTAAGACTTTAGCTAGCATAGGTAATCATTTCTTAGATAGACATGAGCAAAGTAAATTGAAACCTGAAAAGGACTCATCATTCTAAATGTCATTAAGGACATTTGTGTTTCACAGTAGAAGGTCAAAATACCTACTTTAACAGAAGTCTGAAAACAATTGATTACAACCCTCAAGGAAGACTTGAGGGGTTCAAGACTTCTACAGAGGAAGAAGTAATTGCAGATGAGGTGGAAATAGCAAAATAAATAGAATAAGAAGTGGAGCCTTAAGATGTGACTTAATTGCCACAATTTCATGATTAAACTGGAATGCACAAGGAGTTGGTTTATATGGATGAGCAAAGAAAGTGGTTTCTTGAGATGGAACCTACTCCTGCTGAAGAGGCTGTGAACATAGCCAAAATGACAGCAAAGGGTTTAGAATATGGCTTAATTGATAATGCAGTGGCAGGTTTTGAGAGGACGGACTCTGATTTTAAAAGAGATTCTATTGTGAGTAAAATGCTATCAAATATTGTGGCACGCTACAGAGAAATCTTGCATGAAGGGAACAATCGATGTTCCAAACTTCATTGTCTTATTCTCAGACACTGTCTCGGCCACCCTAAACTTCACCAACAACCATCCTGACCATTCAGCTGCCATCAACATCTAGGCATCATCCTCCATAAGCATACAGATTGTGACTGGCTGAAGGCTCAGATAATTGTCAACATTTTTAACAATTAAGGATTGTGCATTTTTTTAGACACAATGCTATTACACCCTTAATAGAGTACAGTATAGTGTAAATATAGCTTTTATATGCACTGGAAAACCAAAAAATTTGTGTGACTTGCTTTATCGCGATATTTGCTTTATTACGTTGATCTAGAACCAAACTGGCAATATCTCCAAGGTATGTCTATAATTTCCAACCATATAATTTAATCCTGTTATTTACCAGTGAAGCAGGATTATGAATCACTGTGGTTCATCAAGAAAAATGGCCTTCCAAATTCAGCATTTGTATTATGCAAATAAATATTCTATAGATTTACTTTTTTTTTATTTTGGAGTTTGCTGCATGGTTTCATATTTCTACATGATGCTCTTTAAACCAAACTGATAAAAACAGCATATTAAGTAATACATTTTTGTTAGAACTTTCACTATTTGTATATATATTTTGAATATTTTTACTTAATATTATTTAATATACAGAATAGTGTCCTCTAAATATAGCCTTGGAGACAAGAGTTCTGCCATTTTAGATTTAATTCATATGAACACCTTAACATTCCTAAATTCCATATTGTTACTAATTGCTACTTAACATTCAATTTTCAATATCTTTGAATTTAAGCTCCTAAGGCCCTTTGAAAATCTCCTGAAAGTAATTGTTTTGATGTAGTGATGTCAGCTCATTACCTAATTCATCAAAGTGACACTACATTTAATAGACTACCAAAGTATTAATGCCCTATTTCATGTAGCGATAAAAATCCAGAAAACGATCTACTTAGAAAATCCAGTTAGAAAAAATTTGTAACTTGAAGCTTCTTGTTATGAAGTTTCCATGTCTATCTGTCATTTTCCACTGGCAATTCATAGTAAATGAAATTGAACAACGGCAGACAAAATTATTTTTAAAGCTACACTAGTCCACTATATGTAATTAAATATGACCAACAAAAATTACATATTCCATTAACTATTTACATTGTCTTTGCCTTTTGTTCAAGAATTGCTAACCATATCAAAATTTTTCTGCTCACTTTTATTATTAGTTTTAAAATATAGAATGAATACCAATATCCCTAACTCCTGTATCTGTACCAAAACATTTTTGGACAAGGTCATTGGTTGGTTAACTATTTTTCTTTCATCTCCAAATATGTAGAACTTTTTTTCTGAGTAATATTTGAGGAACAGAACTACAAATTCCACTAAGAACGTGCTTTTCATATAAATTATTCTGATGAATCCAACAACTGCTCTCTATCTGCCCTGTGACCACCTGGCTGCAGCCATCCTCATCTCCTGGCTGTAGCCATCCTCATCTGCCCCTTGGAAAACTGCAAAATCCTTTTTTTAATCTGAGGTTCTACTTTAGTCCATTATCAACCATTGGTAGCTTAAAGACAAGTGCTGTCCAGACAAAATATATTAAAACAGCTCGCATCCTTGCTTGGACATTTCAATGGTTTCTTTTTGTCCTTAGATGAAATTCCAAACCACTTTTTTAGAACATACTTCATGAGTCATCACCTGTTACAACTCAAGCATCAGTTTGTAGCATCCCCTCATTTTATTATTTTCTTATTAGAGTCCAGAAATACTTATATTGTTGTTAATTTAACTCAAGCGCATTCAAGCCCCGGGTGTTTGAACACTTTCTTTTCTTGGCATGCTGTTCTCTCTATCTTACTCCTAACATTTGATCATCTCCTCACAGAGGCATTGCTGCAACCTCTATACAGTACAGAACTATGACATCCCCAGTCACTCTCAGCTCACACTGCCTAACTTCCTTAGAAACAGGGCATAAAGGCGCCATGAGGTCAGTCAGGAGTCCTGTTTTTGTCTTGTTTTGTTTTTCCTCTTGAAATATTCCAGGAAGGCCACTTATGAGAAATCCACGTTAAATGAACACTTCCACATACTATCTGTATTAGTGAAGACAACATTAGATTCCGTAAAAAAGAACCCCCCAAATTTCAATGGCTTAAGGGTTTATGATTTCTGTGACTGGCTAATTTCACTTAGCTTAATATTCTCAAGGTTCTTCCAGTGGTTACATACAGCAGATTTTCTTCTTTTTAAAAACTGAATAGTATTCTGTTTTATGTGCATATTGCATTTTCTTTACCCACTCTCACAGCACCGTGCACTTAAAAATGTAAGACAGTAGGTCTCATGTTGTTTTCTTAGCACAATTTTAAAAACAAAATTTTATTCCTCACTCACCTAATTATGCAGTGTTTGTAATCAATAGGTTGATTTCTTTTACACATTGACTGTTCTTTCATTGGGTAGCTTAGCCATTAGGTGATTCTGCTGCCCAATGGAAACAAGAATCTCTGTAGAAACAGACTGTTTTTAGCACAAACTCTCTCACCTTAGGTTTTTTTATTTTTTGGTTTAGCTTAAGCATTATACGGATTTTATTTTTTAAACAATGATATCTTAAAAATCTTTGTCTAGCAAAAGTCTTCTCAGCTCTATCCCTCTCAGTTTTTGTTACAATAACAAAAGATTTCATGCTTATATAATCTCACAGAGATAAAAAATATTAATTCATTGCAGTAAGTTTCTCAGTGGTCTGTCTTTTCTTCAGGGATTTTATCCAACAAAGGAAACAATATTTTGAGTTTATCATATGCCAAAATCAGTAGAGTTCAATGATCAAAAAAAAGTACAGACAATTTTAGAAACCACAACAGAATGTGTCTCTATTTTACACATTCCACTGTTCAAAGGGCCTTTACACTCGTAGTATATGTTGTGAAATAAACATATAATGCCAATCATTGTTCTAATAATTGGAAGAATATCAGGTGCATAGTAGGTACTTACATTTGTGAGGTCTTATGCCAATAGCATAAGGTACCACTGAGGAGCCCACTCCGAACTTTACATTAGACAAGATCTGTCAATCAGGTAATAATAAATTTTGCTGATAATTGCTCGACATGAGAATAAAAACAGAAATTAAAGTAAAAGTAAACAATTATAAAGGAAGACAGTATCCTTCTCCTTTTCGCACCAGATATCTGTATGTTTCTACTGTGGAAGGAGGTACATCAAACATTTTAAGCATGTACATTAAGCATTTCTACAGTGGAAGGAGGTACATCAAACATTTAACTCCATTCCTTCTGCTTCTGTGCTAATCTAACTTGTGATTTAATTCAGTTTTTCATACAAATGACAATAGTCATGATTGGTGGCCCTGATAGCCACCAGTCATCAGAGCTACTGAAGTTCTCATTATAGAAACATATATTTTTGATTTATTAATTACGTATATTGTTGCTTTAGGTATATTTTGTTCTCTCTCTCTCTCTGTGTGTGTGTGTGTGTGTAAGAAGCACTCAATAGCTGCTCATCTCAGGAATAGTGAAAAAATTGAGATTCTGAACCTATAAAATACAAGATTGTACCACGTTGATGTTTCTCTTTTCTTTTTGTCTACCAACCAACACCTGTGTTCTTTGGGAAACATCAGGTCTTGCTCTTTTTTATTTTGTAAAGCTTTAGATGAAGGAAATAATAATACTCTTGTTTTCATAAGAAAAAAAGACTATAGTTCAATACCAGGATTTTAAAGGCGGTCTTATCACATGGTTTCTTCTGTGTAATGGATAAGGCAAGACGATCTACTAAGAGTGAATAGGTTTAAATATTTATGGATAATAGATTCTATTTGAGTAATTGCTGTGAAAAAGGTGAAAAGTAATTTCCAGGAAGTAGCGCAAAACAAGGTGAAAACAGAAGGAATTTGACAGCAGGTTTTAGGAACTATTACACTTGGTGACCATAGGAGCACAGCAAGTCATTCTTTTTTTAAAAAAAAAAAATTTCCCATAGCATGCTTCTTCTTCAGAAAAACTCAGAGATGGCTGATGATTAGGCACAGAGTGAGGTTGTTTTGTAAAAGACCAATCTGAGGGCAGTGAATTATGGAGTCAAAAAACGCCAGCAAAATGATAAATGAAGAGAAATACAAGAAGGTAAGGTCTATAGGAACCATTCTATTACCATCACCTCACACAGTATGTGATATGTTTTCGGTACCTAATTAATGAAACCTTAAGCTATATAAAGTTATAATCCAATATTTCCATGTTTAGAAATTTATACTATAAAAATGCTTACACAATTATACAAATATATGACTACAGAGATATAAGTAAAAACATTATTTGTAACAATAAAATGCCAAAAATAAATATACACCATAATGTGGAATATTATTAAGTAGACATTAAAGTGAATATTAATCTACAGGTTAAAGAAAATTATGATCTTTCCTAAACCATCATGAAGACTAGTTTATGCAATTATACAAAAGAAGTAAGACAAAAGAAATGGCTGGATATGGAATTGGTTATTTTCATGCCTACCTCCAAAAATGTTTGAAAACAGTAAACTTATTTTCTTCACTATTCACGCCCTAGAAAGTGGTGAAAATTTTTATAATAAAGGAAAATTTTTTCATTCTCTTATTAAAAATATTTCACTGCCAACCTCAGTAAGAATATATGAATAGAAAAAGGAAAACAGCACTTTAAATTTAATGAAATAGGAAAAAAAGTACATAATTATTTCTTTAGCTCCTTTTAAATAACTCTAAACGAATTCTTTGAGTAGTGTGGAAAAGGTAAAATCAATTCTTAAACTTTGTAATTTATATATCCTTTTGAAAACCTTTTTGAATGGTTCTGCTCAAGTATGTTTCATTGGCAATGAAAATTATATGATTATATGTGGATACCCTTGAATTCAGTAAGCAGGCTTTGTAACAAATTAGAAAATTGCATTTTAATTTGCAGTTTCTTCTTGATCTACTACTAATGAAAGTTTCACTGAATTATCTGCTTAAAGGTCAAAATGCTAATTAAGAGTTTCTCATCAGTGATAATTCAGATATGTGGAAAAATGATGACATTAGGTCTTTGTCTTCTTGAGTTAACTTATTTTGCACTCGCTCTTCGCAAAATTCTGATAAAAATGAAGACAGTTTATAATTAATACTTTGTGTTTCATAATACTTTCTGTTTCATGCAATAGACATTCCCCTTTAAAGGAACACATAAAGAGTTTCCCCCTTTTCTAATGTAACTTCATAATATACACCTTAATAAGCTAAATCTTGCAGACCACTTTTTAAACTAAAAATATAATGCTACACTTTAGGTAGCATCTATAACAGTTACTCTTTCAAAAATATACGTTAAATTTTAGAATTATTGATCTACCAATTTGACATTTCTACATCTAGGGAGAATAAATCATTTCACGTTTACTATTCTATCATATGTGATATATCATTTCAAAGTTCACAACATATACTAGTCTGTGTGTTAGATAGCTCATGGGACACGGATATCCATCCAAGCAAGTAACTATCCCTCTATATACAAATATAGCTATGGCTTACAAAACGAGGATACATTTTAAAAGGTCAGGTCATCTGATTTAAGCCATAAACATGTAAGTATACTTACCAACAGTAAAGACTGTGTGTGCGCGTGTGTGGTGTGCCTGATTGCTTGTGTGCGTAATCAAATTTATATTGTCTTACAATAACACTACCCCAAAATACTTATACCACGACATGGTCATGGTGGTAAAGTGATGGCATATTCCAAAGGCGTACTTTTAAAAGGTCTAACAGAGGAACAGTTGCAAAGGCTTTGACAAAGACTTAATGACTGTCAATAAAGTATAGTGAATATCGTTGCCAGTTGTAACCCTGAAAAATAGTACCCCAGTAAGAGTTATAATAGTGGAAGAAGGCTGTCCAATAGGGGCTGTGTCTTTGGGACTGAAACAGCCACTGCCAAAACCACAGCCTGAAGAAGAATGGCCAAAATGCTTCATGCTTTCTTATCTTCTGCTCTCTAATCATCTGTCGTTAAACCCATTGGGCAAAGACAATTAAAATCCAGAGGGTAAGGAAATCCTTGATGCAATCCACAGAGGTCAGTAGTAGAGAGGGGAAAGAATGGAACTGGAGAGGAAAATGGAAAACATCTCTATTGTATTTACAGCATGTATTATGCTCACGGATTAGCAGAATCAACAAATAAAGGTGTCAGGGTTTTTTTTTTTTTTTTTTGATGTACATATAGATTAAGCACAAACCAATAAAATCTCCAGGGAAAAATGTTTATTGGAAACTGCAACCTGAATTCTAAAATGTAGAAGACAAGGTGAACTGGAATAGCTCAATATTCCAATCAATTTCTCTGAAAAAGAAGAAAGTTAAAGCATCCACAGTACCTGATATCAATACTCACACATAAAATTACGAAAATCAAGATAGCATGGTATAGATGAAAGGACAATGAAACAGAACAGAGTATAGAAATAGACCCACATACATAAGTCCTTGGTAAGAGGCTACAGAGTCCTTTTAGCACTAAAATAAATTATTGCGAAATAGTACACAGTTGATCAAAACTAAACAAATATTCTGTAGGTTTTCATTGTATTAAGTCTTAAAATAACATATTTAATTGAAAACACAGCTTCTAAAGAGACAGGAATATCTCTAGTTTTTCCAATCATTACGTCTATCTATGGATGAATGTTATTTATTTTCAGAATGAAACAAAATTTCAGTATTCTACTTCTCCTCACCCTTTTTAAAAACAACTCTAAGCCCTTAATAAGTTGCTTTCATAAATAAGTAGAAAGAAATGGAACAGACGTTTCATAACGATATAACATGTTTATTCTACGTTTTCCTAAATTATATCCAAAACTTACTATAATTTAATATAAAAATATTTATTAGTAAATAATTAGATTAAGTTTTTTAAATTTTACTAAAATTATGATTTAGAAATAGCCTAAATTGAAAAGGGATTTGATTAGTTCAATTCTTCCTTGTAAATATATCATTGACAGGAATTATCACATTTTTTAGAATTTTACACTGTAGGGCAGAATAACATTATAAATATGGGTAAAATATGTCATTCCCTTGAAAATCAGAACAAAAGTGGTCCTTTGTAAAGGATGCCTGAGTAAGGGATACTGGCATAGCCACTAGGCTATGGACCTTTTCTGACGCACATCAACTTTAGAAAATTGGACTTTTAAATGTCCCAGTTTAAGACTATTGTTCTAAAGTAGAGTAGAGGGAAAACACTGTATCTACTCAGCATATAATGCTTTGATTTCCCCTGATTATAAAATATCCTAAGAGGACCCATTCATCAGTCATACAACTGCTGAAGCTGTTAAATGTCTTTAGTCCTTTAGGACACTCGAGTTTATAATTAAAAACGAATTATGAAATCAAGATAATTACAAAATCATACCTTTAACAACATATTACAATTAATTCCAAAAAGAAAAAAAAATCTACTTCAATTTGCCAAGAACCAGTTAATATTAAATGCAGCATTACTTTTACCATTGTAACTTTGATTTGAGTATAAAAAAGAATAAGGACAATGAAAACATATTTTTGTCTTTCCTTCCTTACTTCTCTCTTTTTTACCAAATAAAGAAAATAAATATATGAGAATGATATATACATTCACACATACACACAAAGGCACATTTATACATATATATTTGTCTCCTAACAAACCCACAAAGAAGCACACAAACACAAATTTACATATGACTAAAGTCAATTTAATTAGCTCCAAAGGAATGTTAATGTAGAAAGGAGTGAGGAAGGAAAGTCACCTAGATTGAGGAGATATTTCTACCAGAGGGACTTATATCTTCTCTGCTCCTTCCTTCACTCAGTACTATGTATGTGAGAATCATAGAAATAAAGGTGTCAGCATTTTGCTTACACTTTTTACTGTTACTATTGTTATTTCATGGTTTTCTTTTTCTTTTTTCTTTAAACATTTGTTTATCTGGGAAACATTCTAATTTTCTTAATTATATCTTCCCTAATGGATTCAGTGACCTAGTCCAGGGTCCTCAATGATGCCCAGGAGAGTTTTACCAGTCGCAGACCTGAGACATAGATTCCAGTGAAAGTTACAGATTAAGGAAGTATACCCTGAAGAAAGCATTAAATGTATCAAAAAAACAAAATGGAAAATAGTAAGAACAAGCTAGAGTGGGAATTTTCTAGGAAGGATCCCACATTCACTTTGATCTTGCTGGATGATCTAGAGTCCAAATTATACCCAATTGTCTCTCCTTGAGTCAAAGGAGTTGGATAGGGCCAAATCTCTAATAGTCATAGGTGCCACCTCTGAGCAGCAAAACGAACAAGACCTGGGGGATGAGTACAGAGAGTTGGTAAAGAGATCTGAATTAGCTGGGTGTGATGGCACGTGCCTGTAATCCCAGCTACTCGGGAGGCTGAGGCTGGAGAATCGCTTGAACCCAGGAGGTGGAGGTGGTGGTGAGCCGAGATTGCGCCGCTGCACCCCAGCCTGGGCGACAGAGAGAGACTCGGTCTCAAAAAAAGAGATCTGAAGGGGTATTTGAGTGACTTACAGTAGTGTCAGCGCCAGGGCCTGATATAACTGATATACTCTTTGTACCTATCAAGTGGTCCCATTTATAAATAAAGGGGGAAAAACTTTTTGGGATAGTTGCAAAATAAACATTCTAGATAATCAAATGTCCCGGTTAGTTATTAATATTTCAAAGGTCTTAAAATAAACTGACACTCTAAAATACTGGGAAGTGCCACTGCACTATTATATTTAATATTATTATAATGTTGTTGCTATAAATAGTGCAAGAAAATAGTTTTCTTATATTTAAAACTGAAAAATCAGATGAATCTTAACTGTATCAGCATAACCCAGCAAAAGACGGGCACAGTGGCAAGCACCTGTAGTCCCAGCTACTCTGGAGGCTGAGGTGGGATGATTGGGTGAGCCCAGAAGTTTGAGACCAGCTTGGGCAACATAGCAAGACTCCATCTCAAAAAAACAAAAACACAATACACAAAATTATATTGGCATATGTTTTGGGTCCTTTACTAATAAGTATGACAATATGATATCAGAGGAATACCACTCCAAATTGTGTGATTTTTCTAGGTTAAAAAGTAGAATGTAGTAACAGAGTTACTTATTGACATCAAGATGTCAGTGAACACAAGGAGAAAAAAAGTTTAAGCAATGGTCTCATCTGACAGTCATGAAAATAGCATAATGGGTAAAAGTTAGGAAGTGGTGTTAGATCTGGTGGTTCCAAATCTTGTGCTGCCACTTACTAGCTAGCTGTGTGACCCTAGACAAGCTAATTCACCTCTGGATGCTTCAGTCTTGTCATCTCTAATTTTGGGATAAACTCTAACACTTAAATATAGTTGTTATGAATATTAAATAATTTAATATAGGTATAGTGATCAGAAAAGAGTCTATCAGATAGGACAATTTTTAGCTGTTATTATTTTTACTATTATAAGAAACATTGCTAGGCAAAAAACTAAAATTCAAAATGATTTATTCTCATAGCAAAAGTCAGCAAACTTTTCCTCTAAAAGGTCAAACCATAAATAAATGTTGATTTTGCTGGCCGTATGGGCTTTGTCACAATTATTCGACTTTGCTCTTGTAGCTTCTAAACACTCAAAAATAATATATAAAAGAATGGGCGTAGCTGTGTCTCTAAAACCAGCATCATATCCAAACACAAGCAGCAGGCTGGAATCAGCCCATGAGTTGCAGTTCCTTGAATCCTGTCATAAAGTAACAACTAAAAATTCTTTTTTTTAACCAAAAATAAAATTAAAGAGATTCTGTCTCATTTTATAAATATCATAAATATTTTATGAATATACCAAAGACAATCTACTTGATGAATGTCCACCTGAACAATTTATTAATTGTATTCAAGGGAAATCAATTTGAGATTTGACTCAGGAGAGAAAATGAATTGCAAAACTCAAAGAGAACATACTGGCCCTGGTTCAGGAACAGCAAAGATATAAAATAGCTGGGACACCAAACACTGAATATTTTTATTAAGATGGCACATGGCCCATAGGCAATATGCCAAGAGAAGCCAACAATAAAATAATCTTTTCCCAATTACAAGATTGAATTGACATTACACTACTTGGTTTAATTGAAAGTCCAATACAATGAGGAGTGTTATCTTCTTGGATGTTATTATTGCAATAGATAAACGACCTAATCTCAAAGATTTCTAAAATAGCAGAGGATAAAACTTTAAACAGCCTAAAGATGTTAAAAGAAAAAGTTAAAAAAAAAAAAACCAAAGCTATATCAGACTTTATATAGAGTATATTTGCTACATGTACATTTGCTACATGTATCATTTGAAACACCAAACAGAAATAAGACTTTTTAAAGACTTTTTTCTGAAATGATTTAAAATCTGTCTACTAAAATATATGCTTACAACTATACTTACATAGTTTATTTTTCACAGCACTCATTAAACTGACAAAAATGCATGCGCACATGCATGTACACACTTACAGATGACCAAAGAGATTAAGTACAACTGGATATATATATGATATGATATATGATATGATATATGATATGATATATGATATGATATGATATATGATATCATATATGATATGATATATATATTATATATCATACATGCAATGAAATCCAAAGAACACAAATTTAGCTCTAATAACAATTTTATCCTTCATTCACTATGGAATATTAAGTGTTTTATCCAAAAGTGACAAATGAAAAGGTCTTTAAAAATTGTTTTTATTATTTAGTTGCTGTTGTTGTTATTGTTTTTGAGGCGAAGTTTTACTCTTGTTGCCCAGGCTGGAGTGCAGTGGCACGATCTCGGCTCACTGCAATCTCTGCCTCCCGGGTTCAAGCAATTCTCCTGCCTCAGCCTCCTGAGGGATTGCTAGCGTCCGCCACCATGCCCGGCTAATTTTTTGTATTTTTAATAGAGACTGGGTTTCACTGTTTTGGCCAGGCTGGTCTCGAATTCCTGACCTCAGGTGATCCACCCACCTCGGCCTCCCAAACTGCTGGAATTATAGGCGTGAACCACCGCGCCCGGCCTATTATTTGTTTTTATATTCTGAACATTTTTTGTTTATCAAACTAAGCACTTTAATTAGAATAATTTTACATGATTAGTTACTATGTTGGTGGTTGTATTTTTTTGTCACAATTTTTCATTTTGCTCTTCCTGCTTCTTTTTTGATTGGTAACACTATCTATTTTCACCCATTTTATGTCTTAATAAGAATGGTAAATGAAATATTATAAGCAGTTTTTGTATTTAACATAAAATAATGCATCTGTAATTTTGTAGAATTCAGTCCGTCCACATTTATCGTAATAACTGATACATGATTTATTTTTCAATTTTTTTCTGTTTTTTTCATTTTTCTTTTTCCAATTATTTTCTGGAAGCATCAGGGTGCTATTAAATCTCTTTTCTTCTTTTTTATGCATATTTATGGAGATTTTCTTTAATTATTATTCTGTTAAAGTTTACTTTTCCTTTCCTGGTATTCATATTCAAATCTATTTTCTCAACTATTATGTGAAGGCAAGGTAATTATTTCCCCCTCCAAGGCACTCTCTTCTTCCAATGATTTCTTTAAAATAATTTCACTTCCACACATTTCTCCCACCCTCACGAGATTATGCCTCTTCTCAATCTTTAATATTAGGTCACATTGTAATAATTAATATTTTGAGTCCTTGTTTATTACAAAGATTTACTTTGAAATGCGTCTCTTGTTGCATCTTTTTAAATGATTCATGCTAATTTTTGGAAGTCTGTTATTTTGTATATAGATCTATTACACATATACAGCAAGGCCTGTGCTCATTGTTTTCTTCCCTCTTAATTTTTCCTGTTTTGAATCTGCAGTTCCGTTTCACTTACCATTTACTATGGCTTTTTTCTTAAGCATTCCCTAATTCGGAGGCTGCAAGTAATCCTTGTGGAAGTCTTTCATTTTATTTATTTTGTTTTATTTTATTTTATTTTATGTTATTTTAATTTATTTTAATTTTGAGACGGAGTCCCACTCTGTAGTCCAGATTGGAGCGCAATGTCGCAATCTCGGCTCACTGCAACCTCTGACTCCCGGGTTCCAGTCACTCTCCTGCCTCAGCCTCCCGAGTATCTGGGATAACAGGCGGCCGCCATCACGCCCAGCTAATTTTTGTATTTTTAGTAGAAATGGGGTTTCGCCATCTTGGCCAGGCTGGTCTGGAGCTTCTGACCTCAGGTGATCTGCCTGCCACGGCCTCCCAAAGTGCTAGAGATTATTACAGGCATGAGCCACCGTGCCCGGCCTGTTTCTCCTCTTACTTTAAAGATGACTAATTTATTAGTTTTTAAGAGATTCTTGAGTTGTACTCCTTTGCATGTAAACTATTAATATTATTTTAGCATATTCTGGCTTTCAAATATGCAATTGAATATTTAATGTAAATCTGAGTACATCTTCATTATTCCCATTCCTTGTTTTTCTATATGAAAGCTTACGTGTTTTCTCTTTATCTTTGCAGTTTGGGAATTTACCAGGGCTTGCTTTTTCTGTTACTTGTTGGGTTTTGTCCAGTGTAAGGAGCTTTCTTTCCCCCTGGCCCTTACACTTCCTGCGTATTAAGGATTATAGTCATATTACTGAACACCCTTACTGTTTTCCTCCTGATTTCAATTTCTTCTAAGCTTTGGTTCTTGAGGGTTTTTTTGAAAATTTTTCGCATATAATCTATTTTAAAATAAGCTTTCTTTTTTAGATAACTGCAAATCCACACGAAGTTGTAAGAAATCATGCAGAGATCTCGGGTACTTTTCCTCCAATGGTAAAAACATTTTACACATTATAGTATTATATCCCAACCAGGATAGTAATATTAATAAATTACACTGATTTTATTTGGATTTCCTGGTTTTACATGTATTTATATGCATATGTATGCTCGTGTGTGTGTGTGTGCATTTGTGCGTATTTAGTTTAATGGAAATTCTATCACATGCATAGGTTTGTATATCCAAGACCACAGTCGCTATCCCTCCTTCAATATACAACTTACCCAGCTTCTCTTCAGCCTTGACAACACCTGGTTTTGTTGCTATATTTTCTGTTCTCCATTCTACAAAACGTGTAGTGATCTTTCATCGTGGCTTTAGTCTGAATTTCTTTAAAGGCTAATGAACATTTTTCAAAAGTTTATTTGCCATCTGTATGTATGCTTTGGTGAGAGGTCTGTTCATGTCTTGTGTCTATTTTCTAATTGAATTGCATGGTTTTTTCATTGTTTTGTTTTTATTTTATATTGTTGAGTTTTTAGAGTAACTTACATATTCTAGATACTAACTTTTAGGTGCATACATTGTTTGAAAATATTTTTTCTCTGGCTGTAGCATATCTTTCCATCCTCTTCACATGGTTTTCACAGTTTCACAGTGGAGATTTTTGTTTTGGTTTGGTTTTTGATGGGATCTAATTTAGCATTCTTTTCTTTTTTTGGATTATGCTTTAAGATCAAATCAGAAAAAATCTTTGCCTCACCCAGACTCTGAAGATTTTCTCCTATGTTTTCTTTCTAAAATGTTTGTTTTACTATTAGGTCTGTGATGGATTTTGAGTAAATTTTTTTTATTAGGTTTTGGGCTCATATTGGGGTTATTTTTTTAAAGTATGGTGATTTATCTGGACCATTTGTTGAAAAGTCTATCTCTTCTAATTAAATTGCATTTAAACTATTTTCAAAAATTAGTTGGGCATATGTGTGTGAGTCTATTTCTGAGTTCTCCATTCTGTTTCATTGATCTGCATGCCTGTTCTTCTGCTGATACCACAGCGTTTTGAGTCCTATAGATACACAGTAAGCCTTACTAGCAGATACAGTAATCTATCCTACTTCATTCTTCTTCCTCAGGATTGTTTTAGGATCTCTTGGGCCTGCACCCTTCCATATAAATTTTAAAATAAGGTTGTCTATGTCTACAAAAAAAGGGATAACAACTGCATTCCATCTATAGATTAATTTGGAAAAACCAATATCCTCACAAAAGATAAACATAGAATGCCTCTGCATTCACTTAGGTCTTTATTTATTTACTCAGCATTTTATAATTTTCAGTATACAATTTCGTATGTATTTTGCTAAGTACAAAAGTAAGAATTTCATTTTCTCTTTTTTTTTCTGATCCTTCTAGTCAGTGGATGGATTTCGGTTTCTTTGAAGCAATTTTAAATGGTTTTGAGTTCTAATTTTGGTTTTCCATATGTTTACTGTAAATGTATCATCAGAATGTGATTTGTTTTCTGAATTGCTTTTGTATTCTCCTACCTTACTGGACTCAGTTCTTAGCTTTAATAAGTTTTTGGTAGATTTTTCTTTCATGTTCCACATAGATAATCAGGTTATAAGCAAATTGTTTGTTTGGTTCTTATTTTCCTATTGTCATGCTTTAATTCTTGCCTTATTGCAAGGGCTAGAGCTTCTATACTATATTTAATAACAATGATGAGAATGGACACCCTTGATCTTACTGGTCAAGCAATCAGGCTTTCCCCATTAGGTGTAATATTAGCTGTGGGTGTTAGTAGGTGTTTTTTGTCAAGCTGAGACAATTCTCCTCTATGCCTAATTTCCTAAGAATTTTTGTCATGAATGAAGCATCAATTTTTCATACACTTTTATACATCAGTGGTATGATTATATTACTTTTTTTGCATCCTTAATATTGCAGATTACATTGCTTTATTTGAGAATGATGAACCAACCGATCTTACAAACATAGAAGAAATCAAATTTGGGCTGGGTGTGGTGGCTCACGCCTGTAATCCCAGCACTTTGGGAGGCTGAGGCAGATGGATCATGAGGTCAGGAGTTCGAAACGAGCCTGGCCAGCATGGTGAAACCTCATCTCTACTAAAAATACAAAAATTAGCCGGGCGTGGTGGCGCATGCCTGTAGTCCCAGCTACTAGGGAGGCTGAGGCAGGAGAATCGCTTGAACCCGGGAGGCGGAGGTTGCAGTGAGCCAAGATCACGCCACTGCACACCAGCCTGGGCGACAGGGCAAGACTCGGTCTCAAAAAAAAAAAAAAAGGAAGAAGTCAAATTTAGTCATGATTAATATATTGAACACAATTCTAGAATTTACTTGCCAGAATTTTGGTGAGGATCTTTGTGTCAAGTTTTTAAGTAATACTAGTCTGCATTTTTTTTTTTTGTATTTTCCTTGGTTTTTGTGTAAGGGTAAAATAATTTTATGAAATAGCTATGTAAAATTTGTGTTAATTTTCCTTTACATGTCTAGTAGAATTCTCTAGTGAAACAATCTGTTCCTAAAGAGTTCTTTTGATTATCTTTTTAATTGCAAATTTAATTTTTTAATGGTTATAAAATTATTTCACTTTTCTGTTTAATCGTGGTTGAATTTTGGTAGTTCATGGCTTCTGAAGAATTAGTGCCTTTCTTCTAGTTTGTCAAATTTATGAGCACAAAGTTGCATGTAGCGCTATCTTATTATTATTTCCATGTCTGCAGCATCTGTAGTAACATCTCCTATTTCATCTCTTTCCTTTCTGACATTGGTGATTTGTCTTCTTTTTATTTATATCAGTATTGCTAGTGGTGTGTTAATTTTATTTATTTTCCAAAAAACAGATTTTTATTTCATTGGATTTTGAGACACCTTGATATTTCTCAACAGTAATTAAGTCAGATATAATTACATATTTGTGAACCATTGTTATTGCCATTGATATAACTTATGCAAAACTTACAGGTATATAAAGACGCATAAAGGAAAGGCAAAAGCACTGGTGATTGAGCCCATTTCAAAGTCTGTCAGAAATTTTTCCTATAGTTTATTTCAGAAGCTAATATTCTTCCTTTTCTCAATACTTGTGATGGACAATTCCTCTTTTTTGTCTGTTCCATGTTGACAGCAACTAGATGCAGTATGTATTTGTTTGTTCTCACACTGATAACAAAGACATACCCAAGACTGGGTAATTTTAAAGGAAAGGAATTTAATTGACTCACAGTTCAGCATGGCTGTGGAGGCCCAGGAAACTTACAATCATAGCAGAAGGGAAAGCAAACATGGTAGCACCAAGGAGGAATGCAAAGCAAAAGAGGGAAAAACCCCTTATTAAACCATCTGATCTCATGAGAACTCACTCTCATAAGAAAAGCCACATGGGGATAACCACCTTCATGATTCAATTACCTCTTACCAGGTCTCTCTCATGACACGTGGGTATTATGGGAACTACAAGATGAGATTTGGGTGGGGACACAGCCAAACCATATCATAGTGCATCTTCGGTATTTCCATTCCTGGAAGTGGGAGTGTAAACTCTGCCTGTGGAAGCATAAGGGTTCAGTGATCATATTTAACATCTTGATGAAACTGCAGAAGGAAGACACAATAGTTCATCATGGCCATAATCTTTAGGATTAAGGACAAGAAAGATTTAGCCAGGCTAGTTAAGTGCTTGTCGAATTTTTGCTTAAAAAAGTGGACTAGCTACTCTCTTATGGGATCTTATCCTAAAAGATAAAATTCTGTAATGGATTCTAGCATATTAGAATTCTAGTAGAATCTGATATCTCACTTGAACCCCAAAATTTACCTGTTGCAACTTTTGCTTATTTGTAGAGAAGTAGGTATATGTGTTAGGGTTGGAAAAAAAAAAAGGAACCCTGCCTGTATTAATCCATTCTCATGCTGCCATTAAAGATACACCCAAGACTGGGTAATTTCTAAAGAAAAGAGGTTTAATTGACTCACAGTTCAACATGGCTGGGTGGGGGGAGCTCAGGAAACTTACAATCATGGCAGAAGGGGAAGCAAATATGTCCTTTTCCGCATGGTGGCAGGAAGAAGTGTCAAGCAAAGGGTGAAATGCTCCATGTAAAACCACCAGATCTCATGAGAACTCACTCACTATCATGAGGACAGCATGGTTATAACCACCCAGTAATTTAATTATCTCCCACTAAGTGCCTTCCATGACACTTAAGGATTATGGGAACTACAATTCTAGATGAGATTTAGGTGGAGACATAACAAACCATGTCACTGCCCAACTCAAGCTACCATCTTCCCATGTGTTCTGTCTGGTAATGGTGATTACAACAGAGATGATCCTGAATTCAATGGGCTTTATGCTCCCCATGGTCATGCTATTTTGAATGCTAGTATAGTTTTCAAAACAGATGAAATTAGATAAATTAAGCACTAGAAAATAAATTTTCTTATATTATTATACTTTAAGTTCTAGGGTACATGTGCACAACGTGCGGATTTGTTACATATGTACCCATGTGCCATGTTGGTGTGCTGCACCTATTAACTTGTCATTTACATTAGGTATATCTCCTAATTCTATCCCTCCCCCCTCCCCCAACAGCACAACAGGCCCTGGTTTGTGATGTTCCCCTTCCTGTGTCCAAGTGTTCTCATTGTTCAATTCCCACCTATGAGTGAGAACATGCGGTGTTTGGTTTTCTGTCCTTGCGATAGTTTGCTGAGAATGATGGTTTCCAGTTTCATCCATGTCCTTACAAGGGACATGAACTCATCCTTTTTATGGCTGCATAGTATTCCATGGTGTATATGAGGCACTAGAAAAATTCTTGGACAAAATTTTATAATGTAACTTCCATAAATGGTATAGAGTTTAGGTAACTAGTTCTTTAGGCACACAGGCTGTTTATGATATGGTAGTTAAAATAATTTGCATAACATTGACTATTTTCTATGACTTCTGATTAAATAAAATAGGTGAAGTAAGACTATTTTCATGACAAGTGGGAAAAGCAAACACGCTTCATTGACATTTCATTAACATAATGATTGTTCTCACTCATTCATTAGTTTGTAATTCGAAGTATAAAATAGCAAATACTATCTAAGCATAAAATGATGGCTGTGTCATCAAGCATAGAGAAACAATAAGTTTATTGCCTGTAAGTTAAAAAAGTATATTGTTTATGTTTTTAGAAATAGAATTCAAAATATTTAAGGTCTGTAGTCTTAGAGGATTTAAGACTCTCACATGATATTTAAAGAAAGGAAATACAATCTCATTTAAGAAAAAATACCTTCAACATTTTGAGGCATGTGATTCAGAAAACAATACCAAGTCTTTCTTTAGTACTCCCATATTAGAGTTGGGCATTTGACAAATGTATCCATCTATCCACTGTATCATTGATTTTAGAGGTGATTTGTCACTCTGCAAGGGGTCTTCTCTTGAGTTTGACAGCTTTTGATGAAAATCTGAAATTAGAGAAGAATTACCTGAGCAGAGAGAGATGAGCCAAATGACATGAGGCACTGAAGATAAGTACCCCAGTCTTGTTCTCAGATTGATGATTTATTTATCAGAATGCACTGGGGAAAGTAAAGTTTATCACAAGTGATTGAGGAAACAAGCAAAAAAGATAAAAGACAATAAATAAATAGTGTAAATTGAACACGTTACTCCTGAAATGTCCACTAATACTTAAACAAGATGGAGAAGAAGAACAACATTATGCACACACATACAATCACACACACACAATCACACACACACACACAACAACAACAGCACATTATAAGCCATTCTAATGAGAACAAAACAGAATATTTAAGTATTTGGTGAAATTGTAGGGTAGACAATAGGTGAGGTGACATGAAATTTGTTAATGAGAAAATAGCTTATTCTGCTAGCAACAAAATAGGGAGCATCCTCTACAGCACAAATTATTCTCATCAAATTTTAGTAACTTTTAAGTTTAAGTTATGGAAATTATAGATCAAAACCAATAGAAACTACATAGTCGATATTTTACTTCATTTGGGCTGCTATAACCAAATACCATAAGCTGTCTGGATTATAAACAACAGAAATGTATTTTTCACAGTTCAGGTGACTGGTAAGTCCAAGATTAAGGTGCCAGCACATTTGGTATCTAGTGAGTGTATGCTTCCTAATAAATAGCTGTCTTCTCACTGTGTCCTCACATGGTGAAGGGAGCAAAGAAGCACTCTGGAATCTTTGGTGTTGAATTTTATTGAAAACTTTTTCTGCATCTATTGAGATGATCGTATGGTTTATGTTTTTTAACACTGTTTACATAGTAAATCACATTTATTGATTTTATGTGTGTGTGCATGATGAAACAACCTTGCATTCCAGGAATAAAGCCTGCTTGATTGTGGTGAATTAACTTTTTGATGTACTGCTGAATTCAGTTTGCTAGTGTTTTGTTGAGAAATAATAACCATTCTGAGATATGGAGAGATGGTATCTCATTGTGATTTTAAGCATTAGTGATACGAGCTTTTTTTTGTATATTTGTTGGCCACTTGTATGAATTCTTTTGAGAAATATCTGTTCATGTCCTTTGCATACTTTTTAATGGGGTTGTTTTTTGCTTATTGAGCTGTTTACATTTCTTATAGATTTTGAGCATTAGACCTTGTATTAGTCAGTTTTCACGCTGCTGATAAAGACGTAACTGAGACTGGGAAGAAAAACAGGTTTAAATGCACTTACAGTTCCACGTGGCTGGGGACACCTCAGAATCATGGTGGGAGGCAAAAGGCACTTCTTACATGGTGGCAGCAAGAGAAAATGAGGGAGAAGCAAAAGCAGTAACCCTGATGAACCCATCATATCTTGTGAGACTTATTCACTATCATGAGAGTAGCATGGGAAAGACCAGCCCGTATGACTCAAGTACCTCCCCCTGGGTCCCTCCCACAATATGTGGGAATTCTGGGAGATAAAATTCAAGTGAGATTTGGGTGGGGACACAGCCAAACCATATCATTCTGCCCCTGGCCCCTCCAAATCTCAAGTCCTCACATTTCAAAACCAATCATACCTCCCCAACTGTCCCCCAAAGTCTTAACTCATTTCAGCATTAACCCAAAAGTCCACAGTCCAGAGTCTCATCTGAAACAAGGTAAGTCCCTTTTACCTATGAGCCCGTAAAATCAAAAACAAAGCTAGTTACTTTCTATATACAATGCAGGTACAGGTGTTGGGTAAATGCAGCAGTTCCAAATGGGAGAAATTGGCCAAAACAAAAGGGTTACTTATGAAAATTTCTGCAGCTGCCTTGAATTTCTCCCCAGAATATGGATTTTTCTTTTCTATCACATATTCAGGCTGCATATTTTCCAAACTCTTATGCTGTGCTTCTCTTATAAAACTAAATGCCTTTAACAGTACCCAAGATACCTCTTGAATGCTTTGCTGCTTAGAAATTTCTTCTGCCAGATACTCTAAATCATCTTTCTCAAGTTCAAAGTTCAACAAATCTCTAGAGCAGGGACAAAATGCCACCAGTCTCTTTGCTAAAACATAACAAGAGTCACCTTTACTCCAGTTTCCAAGAAGTTCTTCATCTCCATCTGAGCCCGCCTCAGCCTGGACCTTACTGTCCATATCGCTATCAGCATTTTTGGCAAATCCACTCAACAAGTCTCTAGGAAGTTCCAAATTTTCCCATATTTTCCTGTCGTCTTCTGAGCCCTCCAAACTGTTCCAACCTCTGCCTGTTACCCAGTTCCAAAGTTGCTTCCACATTTCTGGGTATCTTTTCAGCAATGCCCCACTCTACTGGTACCAATCTACTGTATTAGTCCATTTTCACACTGCTGATAAACACATACCCAGGAGTGGGAAGAAAAAGAGATTTAATTGGACTTACAGTTCCACATGGCTGGGGAACCCTCAGAATCACAGCAGGAGGCGAAACGCACTACTAACATGGTGGCAGCAAGAGAAAATGAGGAAGAAGCAAAAGCAGAAATCCCTGATAAACCCATCAGATCTCGTGAGACTTATTCACTATCACAAGAGTAGCACAGAAGAGTCTGGAAAAACTGGCCACCATGATTTAATTACTCCCCCTGGGTTCCTTTCTCAACATGTGGGAACTCTGGGAGATACAATTCAAGTTGAGATTTGGGTGGCGACACAGTCAAACCATATCAGACTTTTGTTAGATATGTAGTTTGTGAATCTTTTCTCCCATTCTGTAGGTTGTCTGTTTGTTGATAGTTTCTTTTGCTGGTCAAAAACTCTAGTTTTATTAGATCCCGCTTGTCAAATTTTGTTTTGGCTGCAATTGCTTTTAAGGACTTAGCCATAAATTATTTGCAAAGGCCAATGTCCAGGAGGGTATTTCTTAAGTTTTCTTTTAGGATTTTGATTGCTTTGGGTCTTACATTTAAGTCTTGAATCCATCATGCATTAATTTTTAAATATAGTGATAGATATGGGTCTAATTTCATTCTGCATGTGACTAGCCAGTTATTCCAGCCCTACTTACTGAATAGAAAGTATTTTCCACATTGCTTATGTTTGTCAACTTTATCAAAGATGAGATGGCTGTAGGCATGTGGGTTTATTTCAGGGTACTCTATTCTCTTCCTTTGGTCCACATTTCTGTTGTTGCATCAGGACCTTGCTGTTTGGGTTATTGTGGCCTTGTAGCATAGTTTGAAGTTGGGTAATATGATGCCTCCAGGTAGGTTCTATTTGCTTGGAATTATTTTGACTATTTGGACTCTTTTTCAATTCCATATGAATTTTAGAATAGTTTTTTCCAATTCTGTGAAGAATGATATTAGTAGTTTGATGAGAAAAACATTAAATCTGTACATTCCTTTGGACAGTATGGCCATTTTAACAATATTGGTTCGTCCAATCCATAAGGATGGAATATTTTTCCATTTCTTTGTGTCATCTCTGATTCCTTTTAGAAGTGTTTTGTAGATCTCTTCGTAGAGATATTTCAGGTCTTTGGTTAGGTTTTCTTTTTCTGTATAACTATAGTAAATAATATTAAGTTCTTGATTTGGCTCTAAGCTTGAACATTATTTGTGTATAGAAATGCTACTGATTTTTAACATTGATTCTGTATCCTGACACTTCACTGAAGTTACTTGTCAGTTCAGGTAGTCTTTTAACAGAGTCTTCAGGGTGTTCTGAGTATAGAATCATATCATCAGTGAAGTGAGGTAATTTGACTTCTTTTTTATTTTGATGCCTTTTTTTCTTGCTTGATTGCTCTAGCTAGAAATTCCAGTACTATGTTGAATAGAAGTGGCGAGAGTGGGCATCCTTATCTTGTTCCAGTTCTTAATGGGAATGCTTTCAGATTTTGCCCATTCAGTATGATGTTGGCTGGTCATTTTATCATATAGCTCTTATTAGTTTGAGGTATGTTCCTTCAATGCCTAATTTGTTGAGGGTTTTTATTATGAAGAGATGTTGAACTTCACTGAAAACTTTTTCTGCATCTGTTGAGAAGATTATATGGTTTTTGTTTTTTAACACTGTTTATGTGGTGTGTGTGTGTGTGTGTGTGTGTGTGTGTGAATGTTGAACCAACCTTGAATCCCAGGAATAAAACCTTGATTGTGGTGAATTAAATGTTGATGTGCTGCTGCATTTAGCTTGCGAGTATTTTGTTGAGAAATTGTCATCAGAAATATTAGCCTGTCGTTTTCTTTTTTTGTTGTGTCTTTGCCAGGTTTTGGTATCAGGCTGATGCTTGCTTTGTAGAATGAATTAGGTAGGAGTCCCTGTATTAGTCCATTTTCATGATTCTAATAAAGACATACCCAAGACTGGGAAGAAAAAGAGGTTTAAATGGATTTCTACTTCCACATGGCTGGGGAGGCCTCAGAATCATGGTGGGAGGTGAAAAGCACTTCTTACATAGCACCAGCAAGAGAAAATGAGGAAGAAGCAAAAGCAGAACCCCCGATAAACCCATCAGATCTTGTGAGACTTATACACTATAACGAGAATAGCATAGAAAAGACCAGCCACCATGATTCAACTGCCTCCCCCTGGGTCCCTCCCACAATGTATGGGAATTCTGGGAGATACATTTCAAGTTGAGATTTGTATGGGGACACAGCCAACCATGTCATTCTGCCCGTGGCCTCTCAAAATCTCGTGTCCTCACATTTCAAAACCAATCATGCTTTCCCAACAGTCTCCCAAAGTTTTAACTCTCTTGAGCATTAACTCAACAGTCCACAGTCCAAAGTCTCATCTGAGACAAGGCAAGTCCCTTCTGCCTATGAGCCTGTAAAATCAAAAGCAAGTTAGTTACTTTCTAAATTCAATGAGGGTACATGCATTGGGTAAATACAGCCATTCTAAATAGGAGAAATTGGCCAAGATGAAGGGGCTACTGGCCCCATGCAAGTCGAAATCCAGCAGGGCTGTCAAATCTTAAAACTCCAAAATGATCTCCTTTGACGTCATGTCTCGCATCTGGGTCATGCTGATGCAAGAGGTGGGTTCCCATGGTCTTGGAGACCTATGCCCCTGTGGCTTTGCAGGGTACAGCCTCCCTCCCAGTTGCTTTCATGGGCTGGCATTGAATGTTTGCAGCTTTTCCAGGCTCACGTGCAAGCTGTGAGTTGATCTACCATTCTGGGGTCTGGAAGATGGTGGCCATGTTTTCACAGCTCCACTACTCAGTGCCCCAGTAGGGACTCAGTGTGGGGGCTCTGACCTCACAATCCCCTTCCCCACTGCCCTAGCAGAGGTTCTCCATGAAGGCCTCACCCCTGCAGCAAATTTTTGCCTGGGCCTCCAGGTGTTTCTATACATCCTCTGAAATCTAGGTGGTACCCAGACCTCAATTCTTGACTTCTGTGCATACGCAGGCTCAACACCACATGGAAGCTGCCAAGGCTTGGGGCTTCCACCCTCTGGAGGCACATCCCAAGATGTATGTTGGCCCCTTTCAGCCATGGATGGAGTGACTAGGACACCAGGCACCAAGTCCCTAGGCTGCACACAGCACAGGGACACAGGACCCAGCCCACTAACCCACTTTTTCCTCCTGAGCTTCCAGGCCTGTGATGCGAGGGGCTGCTGTGAAGGTCTCTATCATGGCCTGGAGACATTTTCTCTATGATCTTGGAGATTGACATTAGGCTCCTTGCTTCTTATGCAAATTTCTGCAGCTGGCTTGAATTTCTCCCCAGAAAATGCATTTTTCTTTTCTATCACAGCATCGGGTTGCAAATTTTCCAAACTTTTATGTTCTGCTTCCCTTATAAAACTGAATGCCTTGCTGCTTAGAAATTTCTTCTGTCGGATATGCTAAATCATCTCTCTCAATTTCAAAGCTCCACAGATCTCTAGGTCTGGGGCAAAATGCCACCAGTCTCTTTGCTAAAACATAATAAGAATCACCTTTGCTCCAGTTCTCAGGAAGTTCCTCATCTCCATCTGAGGCTACCTCAGCCTGGACCTTATTGTTCAGATCACTATCAGCATTTTTGTCAAAGCCAGTCAACAAGTCTCTAGGACGTTCCAAACTTTCCCACATTTTCTTGTCTTCTTCTGAGCCCTCCAAACTGTACCAACAATAGTCCATTGCCCAGTTCCAAAGTCGCTTCCAAATTTTCAGGTATCTTTTCAGTAACACCCCACTCCTGGTACCAATTTACTGTATTAGTCCGTTTTCATGCTGCTGATAAAGATATACCCAAGACTGAGAAGAAAAAGTTGTTCAACTGGACTTACTGTTCCACATGGCTGGGGAGACCTCAGAATCATGGCAGGAGAAAATTAGGAAGAAGCAAAAGTGGAAACCCCTAATAAACCTATCACATCTCATGAGACTTATTCAGTATCCACAAGACTAGCATGAGAAAGACTGGCCCCTATGATTCAATTACTTCCACCTGGGTCCTCCCCACAACACATTGGAATTCTGGGAGATACAATTCAGGTTGACATTTGGGTGGGGACACAGCCAAATCATATCAGTCTCCCCTCCTTGATTTTGAAGAGTAGTTTCAATAGGATTGTGACCAGCTATTTTTTATTTGCTCATAGAATTTGGCTGTGACTGCATTTGGTCCAGGAGGTTTTTTTTTTTTTTTTATGTTTTTGCGTAATGGGTTTTTTTATTACTGATTCAATTTTAGAACTCGTTATTGCCTTTTTGTTTATTCAGGATTTCAATTTCTTCTTGATACGATCTTGGGCAGTTGTGTTTTTCTATGAATTTATCTATTTTCTCTAGATTTTCTAGTTTGTGTGCATAGTGGTGTTCATAATAGTCTCTGAGGATCTTTTGAATTTCTGTGGCATTGGTTGTAATATCACTTTTGTCATTCCTGATCATGTTTATTTGGATTTATTTTTTCATTGTTCATCTAGCTAGTAGCTTATTAATCTTTTTTATTCTTTCAAAAATCAAACTTTTGGTTTCGTTGATCCTTTGTATAATTTTTGATTCTCAATTTCATTCAGTTCTACTCTAAGTTATTTATTTTCTTCTCCTAGTTTTAGAGTTACATTTTTCTTGTTTCTCTAGAAGTCTAGGTGCAATCTTAGATAGCTAATTTGAGATTTTTCTATCTTATTGACATAAGCATTTAGCACTATAACATTTCCTTTTAACACTGCTTTTGCTACATCCCATAGATTTTGGTATGTTGTGTGATATAATTTGGCTCTATGTCCCCACCCAAGTCTCATCTCGAATTGTAATCACCATGTGTCAGCAAAGGAGTCTGGTGGGAGGTGATTGAAACATGGAGACAGACTTCCCTCTTGCTGTTCTCATGATAGTGAGTTCTCATGATACCTTGTTTTTTGAAAGTGTAGTACTTGCTTCAAATTCTCACCTGCTCTGCCATGGTAAGATGTGCTTGCTTCCCCTTCACCTTCCACCATGATTGTAAGTTTCCTGAGGCCTCCCAGTCATGCTTCCTGTTAAGCCTGTGGAGCTGTGAGTAAATTAAACTTTTTTTCTTCATAAATTACCCAGTCTCAGATAGTTCTTTAGAGCAGGGTGAAAATGAGCTAATACACTTTTATTTCTGAGAATTTTTTTATTTCTGCCATAATTTTGTTGTTTACTCAAAAGTTGTTCAGGAGTAAGTTGTTCAATTTCCATGTGATTCTGTGGTTTTTAGAGAGCTTCTTAATATTTATTTGTACTTTTATTTCTCTGTGGTCTGAGAGTATGCTTGGTATAGAGTTTGATTTTTTGTTTAACTTATTGAAACTTTATGGCCAAGCATGTGGTCAATCTTAGAGTATGTTCCGGGTGCAAATGAGAAGAATATACGTTCTGTGGTTGTTGGGTGGAGTATTCTGTTGTTGTCTATTAGGTCCAATTGGTCAAGTTATAATAGACATTTAGAGTTTCTGTGTTAGTGTTCTGCCTCAGTGATTTGTTTAACACTGTAAGTGGGTGGTTGAAATCCCCCCACTATTATTGTGGGACAATGTCTTTTCATAGGTCTAGAAATACATGTTTTATGAATCTAGGTGCTCCAATGTTGGGTGCATATATATTTAGGATAGCTGGGTCTTCTAGTTGAATTAAACCATTTATCATTATGTAATGTCCTTCTTTGTCCTGTTTTACTGTTTTTGGTTTAAAGTCTGTTTTATCTGATACAATAATAGTGACCCTTGCTCTTTTGTGTTTTCCATTTGCATCATAAATCTTCCTCTAACCCTTTATTTTGAGCCTGTAGATGTTGTTACATGTCAGATGGTCTTTTGAAGACAGCAGACAATTGAATCTTGTTGTTGTTGTTTTAACCCAATTTGCTATTCTGTGCCTTTTAAGTGGGGAATTTAGACCACTCACACTCAAAGTTAATATTGATGTGTGAGGTTTTGATCCTGTTGTGATGCTTTTAGCTTGTTGCTCTGTGGTCTTAATTCTATAGTTGTTTTATAAATTATTTTGGCTATGTATTTAAGTGTGTTTTTGTGGTAGCAGGTATTGCTCTTTCATTTCTATGTTTAGAACTCTCATAATGATCTCTTATAAGGCTAGTCTAGTGGTAGCAAATTCCCTTAGTGATTGCTTGTTGGGAAAACATTTTATTTATCTTTCACATATGAAAGTTAGTTTGGTGGGTTATGAAATTATTGGCTGGACTTTCCTTTCTTTAAGAATGTTGAGGCCATTCATAGTGGCTTACATCTGTAATCCTAACACTTTGGGAGGCTGAGGTGAGAGGGTCTCTCAAGGCCGGGAGTTTAGGACCAACCTTGGTAATATAGTCAGACCCTATCTCTCCACAAAATTTTAAAAATTAGCCATGCATGGTGGTACTCATCTATGACCCTAGCAGGATGCTGAGGTGGGAGGATTGCTTTAGACTAAGAAGTCAAGGCTGCATTGAGCCATGATGTGCCACTGCACTCCAGCCTAGGTGACAGAGCAAGATCCTGTCTGTAAAAGAAAATATAGAGTGCTGAAAATAGACCTGCACTCTTTTCTAGCCTGTAAAGTTTCTGCTGAGAAGTCTGCTGTTAGCCTGATGGACTTCTTTTTGAGAGTGATCTGACCCTTTTCTATAGCTGTCTTTAAGATCTTTTCTTTGCACTGACCTTGGGCAGTCTAGTGACTATGTGCCTTGGTGATGTTCATCTTCTATAATATCTTACAGATGTTCTCTGGATTGTTTGTATCTGAATATCCAACTCTAGCAAGATTAAGAAAATTTTCTTGCATTATTCTCTCAAATGTTTTTTAGGTGGATTACTTTTTCTCCTCTTTCAGAAATGCCAATAATTTGTAGGTTTTGTTGTTTAACATAATCCCATATTACTCAAAGATTTTGTTCATTTAAAAAAATTTTTTTTTCTTTAATTTTGTCTGACTAGGCTAGTTCAAAAGAGAAATCTTCAAGCTCCGAAATTCTTTTCTTCTTCTTGGTTTTGTCTATTGATAGAGCTTTCATTTGTATTTTGAAATTTCTTAAGGGACGTTTTCAATTTCAGAAGCTCTGTTGATTTTTTAAAAAGTTGTTTATCTCCTCCTTGATTTCCTAGGTTGCTTTAGTAGTTTCTTTGTGTTGATTTTTAACCCTATCTTGGATTTTATTCAGCTTCCTTGCAATTAATGTTTTTAATTCTTTATCTGTCATTTCTGAGTTCCTATTTTGGTTAGGTTCCATTGCTAGAGTACTAGTGTGATTTTTTTGGTGGTGTCATAAGATTCAGATTTTTCATGATGGCAGAATTCTTATGCTGGTTTCCTCTCATCTGGAGAGTCTGGCACTTCTAAATTTTATAATTGTTTTCATGCAGACATGATTTCCTTTTCTTTCCCTATATATATTTTTTCTTTACCTTTACCTCCACTCTCTAGGAGGTGTGACTGTAAAGTATGTTGGGTAGGACTTTTTGGCTTTGCTGCTGCAGCCGTGTCCACTTCTGTCCACAGGTTTTATATTGGGTTGTGGGTTCCACCTATAGGCTAGTGGATGGCACTTACTCACAAGAGCTAGTTGCGGCACAAGCAGATGGATCCATACCTGATCTTTGCTTACTGTGAGGTTCTCTCCGTTGTCTCAGGTGTTGGGCTGGACAGTGGAGTGGCCAGTGCCCTGAGCTTCTGTTCCTTGGCGCTGAGGGAACACCTCTGGCCTGAGCTGGAGCCCCAGGCTTGCCCACGAACATACCAATGGAGAGCACAGGCACCAGTCCTGACAAGGGTGGCTGGGAAGAGCTCCTGGTGAAATGCACCGAGGTCTCTGCCAGAGCATGAAGTCATTGCACTGGCTCCCCATCCTAGATAGGAAGTAGCATAATCTATTTTCCTGTCACACCCCAGTTCCATATGACTCCTCATTCAGATGCACATTGTAGTCTACCTCTGGACCCCAGTATGGATGAGAACCATAGAAAACACTGTTGTGCGACTATCCATCGGAGTGGTTTTAGGGCAGAACCTTGTCAGTCAGTCTAATCCAGACACCTTCATAGCTCTCTTGTTCTCTGATGTGGAAGGCTGCTGCTTCATGTAAAAGGGAGGGAGGTAGGTGTCGGTTGTGGTGTCAGCTGGTTGGGTCAGTCTGACCTCAGGCTCTGTTGGAAGTGGTCAGGTGCCAGCAGAGTTGGAATAGGGTAGGTGGTTTTCCAGTCTCCAGGCCTCTCGATTGCCCACTGGACAGTGTGTATGATTCCTGAAGGGGCTGGACCAGGTTTGGGTGCTGGCTGAGATGGGGAGGGGCAGGCTTGTCCCTGAGTCACGAGCTGAAATCTCAGGCAGGCAGGCAGAAAGCTTATGTGGTAGGAGCCTAAAAGAAGGTCACAGACCTATAGGGTAGGGTTCTCAGAAGGGCTTAGCTGACTTCAGCTGAAATGCTCAGGTTGGGGCAGGGTGTTGGAGGTGTGCGAAAGCCTTCAGCTTCTCTGTTCCCTCCCTAGCCTGAGGGCAGTGGTGGCAGGGGCCTTCCACAGTCACAGCTGCACTGCCCCAAAGTGTTCAGGCAGGGGTGGGGCGGGTGCACTGGGAGTCCAAGCCAGTGGGCCCTGCCTGGTGAGGAGCAGCAAGGTCAGGGGTCACACTGTCTGCGGTCCGTCTGCTCCTCAGCACCCAGCTGTAGCCTCTGACCTACAGGTGTGTGAAAGAATTTGTCCTCTCTTGTTGGTGGGTATACGGCAGCTAGTACTGGGCTGCTCAGGGATCCAGGGCCTGTGGGGCTTCATGTGGGCTTGAGCGGTAACTCTGCACAGACTCCAGGTGGTTCTTTGTGTCACTCTGGAGGCCTGGGAGTGTCATGGGTGTTCTCCTGAGCCCAGTGTAGCAAACGTTTGTGGCAGAAGTGTGGGCCCCAAGGACTTTCACGGACTCACCCATTCCCCATGTTACAGAGCTTCCCCTGGCTCCACACCAGTCCCAGGAGGGAGGCTGCCTGGCTTCATTGTGCTCTATTCTCCATAACTCCTGTCACTTTCTTGGTGAATACCAACGTGATCGCCTAGAAAATCCACTTTAAAAGCTAGCATTTATTCACCACTTTGCTTCCTCTCTGTGAGAGCCTGATGCACTAGCTGCTTCTAGTCAGCCATCTTGAACCAGAACCTCTGCTTTTGTTTGTTTGTTTTTATTTTGTTTTGTTTTGTTTTTCAGCCGTCATGAGGAATTGTCTCAAATTTATTGCTAAAATAAAGGGGAACTATCCATCCATTGGTCATATTTAGTATTAGGAATATTACTTACAGTATGATTTCAAGGGAGCTCCTAGAAAGTAATAGTTCCTTTAAATATTTTTTGTAATGTCATTTTATTTTATTACACTTTCTAGAATATTGTTGAAAACTAATATTGTTAGCACTTTGGTTGTTTCTGTAATTTTTTATTTTCAACCTCAAGTTTCACTTAAAAAAGGCTCGGTCTGCTGACTTTTAACTGGTAATGTTAGAGGTACATTTTTAGACACAGCAAAGTATTTGCCCATTCCAAGTTAGATGGTACCAAATGTAGGGACTGTCCAATTCTGAACACTAGAATATATACTTATCTCTATGCTACCTTCACTCCCTTTCCCTCCATGAAGTCCCAGAGATTTATGATGTAGTTCTATGATTTCATCTGTAATTATTTTAAATGGCATTTACCTGATTTGAGAGATTTGAATTCAGTTAGAGACAATAATCCTGTTTTACTACTCTCCTTAACTTCATCACATTTCATTTTTTCTGTTAATTGTATTTATGTTACCACTTTTAATTTTAACATGATATTTTGAATTAAAAAGCTGTAAATCAAACATAGTCAAATAATGTTCTATATCTGTCCTTTATTAAAAATACAACTGACACCACAGCAGTACATTTTTCAGGCTTTCGATGAGGCCAAACCAGCTGCTTTCCTTTGTCCTTCACTTTCCTCAGAAGTTTTCTTTAATTCTGGGCTTTAACCTTCCTGACTACACATATTCTCTGCTTCTCTTTCAAATTATTATACCCTCCTCTAAGTCAATCTTCAATTTATAACATTGTGCCCTTCATGGTTAGATCAGTTTAAAGATCCAAGTGAAACATGTAAAGTGTTCAATTTGAATACATAAAACAATGCAGCAGTAGTTAAAATCACATGTACCATATAAAAACTATGAGCCTTAAAGTATCACCCCATTAGGAAACACCAATTAAAAAGTATGGCTCTTTCACTCTTCCCTGACGGTCAGTAGAGCAAAGGTTTGACAGATTGAAAATTTGGTCTGAATTACTTATATTGAATATTTCTTAAAGAACTCTGGTTCTTTTCATCACACTACAACATTCAAACTGATTTTTAAACTATTATTTAAATTTTTATAATTATATAGTCATATACTAATCAAAAATCCAGAAAGGAATCTACACTTTGTATTAGTCCATTCTCATGCTGTTATAAAGAACTGCCCAAGACTGGGTAATCTACAAAGGTAAGAGGATTAATTGACTGACAGTTCCACATTGCTGGGAAGGCCTCAGGAAACTTACAATCATAGTGGAAGGCGAAAGAGAAGCAGGTACCTTCTTCACAGGTGGCAGGATGGAGTGAGTGCAAGTAGGGGAAATGCCAGATGCTTGTAAATCCATCAGATCTTGTGAGACTCCCTCACTATCACAAGAACTGCATGGGGTAAACTGTTCCCATGATCTGAGTTCCACCACCTGGTCTTGCCCTTAACATGTAGGGATTATGGGGATCATAATTCAAGATGAGATTTTGGGTGGGGACATAGCCAAACCATGTAAGTCTGTACCTGGCCCCTTCCAAATCTCATGTTCTCACATTTCAAAACACAATCATGCCCTTCCAACACTTTCCCAAAGTCTTACCTCATTCCAACATTAACCCAAATGTCCAAGTCCAATGTCTTTTTTGAGACAAGACAATTCCTTTTGACTGTCAACCTGTAAAATCAAAAGCAAGTTAGTTACTTTCTAGATAAGATGTGGTTACACACCTTGGGTGTGTAAATGTAACCATTCCAAACAGAAGAAATTGGCCAAAACAAAGGGGCTACAGGCCCCATACAAGTCCAAAATCCAATAGGGCAGTCATTAAACCTTAAAGTTCCAAAATAATCTCTTTTGACTACATGTCTCACGTCCAGGTTATGCTGATGCAAGAGGTGGGCTCCTGCAGCTTTGGGCAGCTCTGCCTTGTGGTTTAACAGGGTACAGATCCCCCCCCACCCCGGCTGCTTTCATGGGCTGGCATTTAGTGCCTGTGGCTCTTCCAGGTGCTCAGTGCAAGCCATTGGTGGATCTACCATTCTGGGGTCTGGAGGATGGTGGCCCTCTTCTCATAGTTCCCCTAGACCACAGTGGGGACTCTGTGTGGAGGCTCTGACTCCAGATTTCTCTTCCACACTGCCCTGGCAGAGGTTCTCCATGGGGCCTCTGCCCCTGCAGCAAAATTCTACCTGGACACCCAGGCATTTCCATAGGTCCTCTTAAATCTAGGCAGAGGTTCTCAAACCTCAATTCTTGACTCCTCTGCATCTGCAGGCTCAACACCATGTGGAAGCTGCCAAGGCTTGAGGCTTGCAACCTCTGAAGCAACAGCCCAAGCTGTATGTTGTCCCCTTTTAGCCACGGATGGAGCTGAAGCAGCTGGGATGCAGGGCACTATGTCCAGAGGCTGCATACAGCAGGGGGGCCCTGGGCCAGGCCCACGAAACCATTTTTATCTCCTAGGCCTCTGGGCTTGTGATGGGAGGTGCTCCCATGAAGGTCTTTGACATGCATTGGAGACATTTTTCCCACTGTCTTGGTGATTAACATTTGGTTTCTTGTTACACATGCAAATTTTTGTGGCTGGCTTGAATTTCTCCCCCAGAAAATAGGGTTTTCTTTTCTGTCATATTATCAGGCTGCAAATTTTCTAAGTTTTTATGCTCTGCTTCCTCTTGAACACTTTGCTGCTTAACATTTTCTTTTGCCAGATACCATAAATCGTCTCTGTCAAGTTCAAAGTTCCACAACTCTCTAGGGCAGGGGCAAAATGCTGCCAGACTCTTTGCTAAAGCATAGCAAGAATCATCTTTGCTCCAGTTCCCAACAAGTTCCTTATTTCTATCTGAGACCACTTCAGCCCGGACTTCATTGCCCATATCACTATCAGCATTTTACTCAAAACCTTTCAAGTCTCTAGGAAGTTCCAAACTTTTCCACATCTTCCTATCTTCTTCTGAGCCCTCCAAACTATTCCGACTTCTGTCTGTTACCTACTTCCAAAGTAACTTCCCCATTTTTTGGGTATTTTTACAGCAGAGCCCCACTACCTCAGTACTAATTTACTGTATTAGTCCATTCTCACACTGCTACAGAGAACTGTCCAAGACTGGGTAATTTATAAAGGAAAGGTGTTTAATTGACTCACTGCTTTGCATGGCTGGGGAGCCCTCAGGAAACTTACAATCATGGTGAAAGGCAAAGGAGAAGCAGGCACTTTCTTCACAGGGTGGCAGGATGGAGTGAGTGCAAGCAGAGGAAACGCCAGACACTTATAAAACCGTCAGATCTGGTGAAACTCACTCACTATCAAGAGAACAGCATGGGAGAAACTGCCCTCATGCTCTAATTACCTCCACCTGGTCCTGCCCTTGATACATGGGGATTATTGGGATTATATTTCAAAATGAGATTTTGGGTGGGGACGCAGCCAAACTATATCATTCTTCTCTGTGAATGTATCTTTGGAATTCTTAGATTTGAAGCAGCAGCTCTTCCCAGGCCATAGCTTTCTCTTCTCATTGCCGCAAATCCCACCATCAATTTTCCAAAGCGAATAGATATTCTCCTTCCAGGCTAGACTCTGTCAGGCTGTCATGACTGCTTTCAGAAACAACTGTGCTTCTGGTTTTGAAAGCAGACTTTTCTGTGTTTGATGGAGGATGTTTATATCATGAAGGTTAACTTATAGGGACTGCAGAATCGTCACACAGCATAATGGAAGGAAAAGTAACTGGATGAAGGCTGAATTACAATCTATAAATAAGGGTAGCTGCTGCTATTCTATTTAGACGGCAGCAAGAAAAGGTAGGACAAAAGAAAAAGCAATGAGGGAAAAATAGATGAAGTAGGAATTAAAATTTAACTTTTTGCCAAATGGAATTCTTAAGAAGAATGAAGCAAAGATGATTAAAACCTTAATGTTTCCAAATCTCTCAGTTTTGCCTAATCCCATTTCTTACATAGACTCTAGATGTTAGCATAGGTGTCCAATCTTTTGGCTTCCCTGGGCCACATTGGAAGAAGAATTGTGTTGGGCCACACATTAAATACACTAACACTAACGACCGCTAATGACCTAAAAAAAATTACCAAAAAAACCGCATAAAGTTTTAAGAAAGTTTATGAATTTGTGTTGGGCCACATTCAAAGCCACCCTGGGCCACACGTGGTCCATGGGCAATGGGGTTGGACAAGCTTGTTCTAGACTTGAGAATGGTATTGACTATCAGCAAAGTTCAAACGATATGAATGCTAAACTTCAATCTTTTTAGAAACTCTGTACAATAAGTTGATGTAACTGATATTTAGCATAGACATCCCATCACATCCCTTTCTTAATGCCTTTAAAAATTATTTTATTCATGGCTTTTTTTTTTGAGATGGAGTTTCACTCTTGTCGCCGAGGCTGGAGTGCAGTGGCGCGACCTCTGCTCACTGCAACCTCTGCCTCCCGGGTTCAAGCAATTCTCCTGCCTCAGCCTCCTAAGTAGCTAGGATTACAGGCGCCCGCCACCATGCCTGGCTAACTTTTTTGTATTTTAGTAGAGAGACGGGGTTTCGCCATGTTGGGCAGGCTGGTCTCGAACTCCTGACTTCATGTGATCTGCCCACCTCGGCCTCCCAAACTTCTGGGATTACAGGTGTGAGCCACCGCGCCTGGCCTTAAAAATTATTTTAAAATAACAGGTAAGTTGTGCCTTTTTATAAATTCGAGTGATTGCTACTTTCCTGGGTGCCAGGAAAATCAAAATTGGCTAGTTGGGTTTCAGAACGTTAAGAAAAGTCTTTCACTTACATGTTCCACTTGAAGTAAATATCGAAAACATTTGCTTAGCAATAATTATATTGTTTAAGGAGGTTTATGATTGTTTGTGCTTATAACCATTTCCTGATTTAGTCTCATGAAATTACTTTAACAACTTTCACCCTTCAGCTGCCATACAAACAGGTATGTCTAAAAGGCAGTTTCCTCAGAAGCAGACTCTGTGGGAGAGATACTTACATAAGTGATCTTCAGTGGGTACTGGCAGAAGAAACCTACAGGGCAGCGAGAGATACATAAACAGGGAAGGGAAAGAGGCTACGCTAAGGCTCAGGTGAAGGGTAGTCTCATATGAGCACATGAGTAGCTCTGGAGCATAAACTCCAATACCAGATTTTTCCCAAAGATTAGGGAACTGAGCTCAGGAATTGTCTAGAAGCTGCCCTAAGAACTGGAGGAGGGTATAGCATCCCAGGCATTAGCCAAGAAGATTCCTATTGGCTATGGGCAATTTTTGATGAAGAATGCAAGTATGAGTTGCTGGTTTCTAACACCTGCAGCAGCTAATGGTGAGAGTAGTAGCCTGGTTAAAAAAAAAAAAAATCTGGGTGGAACCTCATCAATATTGGTTACAAGGAAGAACAGAAGCAGTGAGCAGTAAATTAAGTTGAGAAAGTCTTCAGAGTTATTTTCCTTAAAGATCGTAAATATTCTAGTGAGCAGTTGCATCTTTGAATTTATAGAAGCAATAATTTGCCACTACAAAAACCCCCAGATGGATTGAACCAAGCATTCCCAGAATCTTGTTTCAAATGATGTTTTTTTTACATTCATTCATGACTTTCCCTTTATCCTGCATCATATAATATCATGTAAATGTCAAACAAAGACATGCTGTAATTTCTCCATAGAACTAGGGGAAAAATGAACAGGGCCAGCCTTAGCTATCTAACTCTACCTTAGTCACCGAAGAAGATAGTAAATGCCTTGCAAGGCAAAAGGCAATGCCAATGGACTGCAGAGAAAAAAAAAGAAAGAGGAATGCAAATCGAGTTAAATTTGAAATACACTCTGGTATTACCTGCCCCTTAAGTTGGAGATAAAGTCATGACAGCATTTTAGTAAATATTCTTCCTTAATCTTCCACAATAATCTATATGCCTTACATATATGACAATTGTCTTCCAAAGAAACTGATTATGTAATAACTGCATGTATTCAAACCTTTACTAACAACTCAGAAAAGAAAGTATATATTCATCTTAATATAATGAAAAATATACATCAATATTCAATGCAGATAATATATGTAAATGCTCAATTTAGGCAAAATATTTATAGACAATACATTATGAAAAGTAACTAACAATAGAATAATAATTTTTTGCTGTTTAAGTATAAGTTCTTCTGGGGAAAGTATAGACTATTTTAAGCACGAATCAACAATAAAGTTCATATTTCACTTAAATTTATATACACAACACATGCATGTATAAATACATATATATAGGCATACACATGGTTTTTGTTTGTTTGTTTGTTTTGTTTTGGTTTTGAGATGGAGTCTCGCTCTGTCGTCCAGGCTGGAGTGAAGTGGTGCAATCTCGGCTCATGGCAAGCTCCACCTTCCGGGTTCAAGCAATTCTCCTGCCTCAGCCTCCCGAGTAGCTGGGATTACAGGCGCAGGCCACCTTGCCTGGTTAATTTTTGTATTTTTAGTAAAGACGGGGTTTCACCATGTTGGCCAGGCTGGTCTCAAACTCCTGACCCCAAGTGATCCGCCCACCTTAGCCTCCCAAAGTGCTGGGATTACAGGTGTGACCCACCGCGCCTGGCCATATGTATACATAAAGTTTTAAAAGCTGATTTAATCATGTCTGTTCTGTCAAGAGAATGGAATAAATAGACTATGTGTGGAATGTGTTCATGGTAATACTCTATTGCTTTGAGGCTGGTTCCTCTTATCATGTTATTACTGCTCATTCTTGAATGGGTGATTTAATCAGAGGTTTTTAAGATAAAAGAACATAGTGAAGGTTCTGCATATAGAGTTTTCCCAGTTTCACAACATGCAGCTATTTAGCATAGGTGTTTCTATAACTGTTATAACACTGCCAGCTTTTGATTTTGTTTATAGTGCCGTGGGGATCCACTGCAGCCTATGGCATCACAGACAAGGCAGCATCTGGCGCTGTGAGATGGGAGAGGAGAATTCTAGTTGTAGAGTACTAAAACATTTGCTAGCACAAATCTGCTCAGGAATTCCTTTTCTCCCTCTCCATGGTAATTTTGTTTTTCTCCATTTATACAAAGTGTAAATAGATCAAAAACCCGTTTATTGAAGAATCACTAACAGCAAAGTGAGAAATCTAATTTAGATGAATAAGCCCATTCTTTGCCCAAACATTTTTGTGTGTTTTTTTTAAATTCAGGCAGTTTGGCATTATCTAACATTTGGTTTTTCCTTCATTATACTGAGAAACATTTTAGTCATCTTATATAGTTCTCTGATAATTTTTTTCTTTCAGAGGTCATATTGAGAAGCTGTGCCTTTTTCATCCTTCATAGAAGTGATATTCTTTGAACACACTCTTCTTGCTATTCTTCTAATATCTACAAAAATATACAAAAGAGGTAATGAAATATTTATAATGAAACATTGTACTACAAATTAAGTTTCATTGGAGTGAAATAAAAGCCTATCTCAGAGTATGATTCCATTGGACAATATGGTCATTATGTATATATATTTTCCTATATTACTTTGCTCTAATTGTACTATGATTTATTTCTATAATTTCACATACTTAGTTCTTCTACATGTAAATTATATATGAGTTACATTTTATATTTTGAATATTTATAAATAAATACTAATTTATAATTTTCTTTGAAGCAAATTTTTTCCAGTTATAAAAACACAAATACTATGAAATAAAGCAGAATCACTTCAGTACTAGTTAATAGATTCTTCTCCGGTGGCTGTAAGAGGCATTTTCTTGTTTATTGACACTTTATGGCGTACGTTTTTGGGTTAGATTCTTAATAAAATGGATGTAACTGTCATTCCAAGAAACATATCTTTTCTACAGACATGTTTAGTTTGATTTTACAGTGTTAAAAATAGTGCCACTAACATTCAAAAGTTGGAAGATTTCACATAAACATGTTAAAATAAGGCTTCTCTTGAAAAAAAATCGGAAATGCTGGTGGTAATAGACCCTAATTTTAACCTGGCAACACTTGGCTGCAGTTGAATGACAATGTTTACTTCAGTTGGCAGTGCCCACCATATTCTCTGGTGACATAGTAAATGCTTACAAACTTCAACTCAGCCTTTTGAGTTTATTTTTTTCTTTTTCCTATTTAAACAAACAACAAGGTCCCAGTAGAGACTTGAGTTTGGGAATCCTGCCCAAACAGATTTTGTTTATTATCATTGTTACTTTTTTTTGCTTTTGCTTTTACACAGTCTAAGGTAAGTATCCTTCAGTTCAAACAATCAGAGGTATTCTGGTCAAGCTTCCTGAAAAATTAGATGAAACTTTTATTCAATAAGATCATAATTCACTATATTTTTTCTTTAATTTTTATACAATTATTCTTATACAAACCGTTCATTAATAAAAATAAAATGAAACACATTTAAAATTTAAAAATACATGTTTCATTCACAAAGAACATTTTGATGTAATATATTCCAGATCACTCACATAGGATAAAAAATATTTAAAACAGACTTTTAACAGTCAGTAATATGCTGGTAACATTACATATATATGTATGTATATATGAATATTTATTTATTTTTTAAAGTGATTATAGTCTAGTGACTAATTTACAGCATATGTTTATAATGAAAATATAAACCCATTCGATGCCAAAATAATACATGACTGCATTATCATTTTAATGGCTATATAACATTCTATTTCATGGATATTAAAAAGAATTACTACTATGGACTACAATGGGTCTTCCATTATGAGCATTCAGATTCCATGGACTTTTTTGCTATTAGGAACATTGCTTCCTGGATCATCACTAATGCAGAAATTTCCCAGCTGTGCTTAATTATTACCTGGAGATAAATTCTTGATGAAATTTAGCCCGATGAAAGTATCCATATTTCGAAGACTCTAATGCCTGTCATCACGTTGCACTTAGAAATATTACAACGATTCATACTTCTACCAACAGCATATGAGGAAACCAACTTCTCCTCACCACATAGTGGTATTAGCATTCCATTAACAGGGAGATATTCACTTAATGAGGTTTTAGAATACAGAAAACTAATTTGTAAATAGCAGTCCCAGTGTTATTTCAGCACAGGGATGTGTCCATTAAAGTCCGTGGTGTCCAATCATTCATTTTGCGTGAGTGCTATGGGAGAGTGATCAAGGCCCCGTGACCTAGGGTGAGTTCTGGAGACAGTCTGCCCAGATTTAAGGGTAGCATTACTGCTTACTAGCAGTACTATTTCAATTGCAGACTACTTATTTTTTCTCTTTTTTGTGCTTTTAGAAAATGCAAAATATCTTACAGAGTAAGTACAATGAAAACTTTTATAATATCATAATATATATTATTTACTTTTCTTTTTCATTATACTTTAAGTTCTAGGGTACATGTGCACAACGTGCAGGTTTGTTACATAGGTATACATGTGCCATGTTTGTTTGCTGCTCCCATCAACTCGTCATTTACATTAGGTATTTCTCCTATGATTTACTTTTCAATGAAGTAGGTAAAGACTAGTTTACATACCTAAAACATATCATTCAGAGTTGTATTATTAGCAAATATGAGTTAGATCCAAACCAAGGTCTCCATGCTTCAGAAGCCAGTTCTATTTTTTTTTTTTTTTTTTTTGAGACTGAGTCTTGCTCTGTCACCCAGGCTGCAGTGCAATGGTGTGATCTCAGCTCACTGCAGCCTCTGCCTCCTCGGTTCAAGCAATTCTCCTGCCTCAGCCTCCCAAGTACCTGAGATTACAGACACCTGCCACCACGCTCAGCTAATTTTTGTGTTTTTAGAAGAGATGGGCTTTCACCATGTTGGCCAGGCTGGCCTCCCAAAGTGCTATGATTACAGGCATGAGACACCATGCCCGGCTGTCAGTTTTATGTTTTGCATCTACATTGATGTTTTTCCTTGCAATATTTAGGACTTCATTTTTAAATGCACATAATTTCAACAAAACTAAAGAGAGTTTCAAAAGATTTACAACAGATTTTAAAAGGTCCATCATATGCTGGTAATATCTCCTACTTAATGTTAACAAACAATTAGTGAGTTATTTTGCATTAATTTATAAAAATGTGAAACATTCTTAAGACTTTTTAAAGCAATTGCTTTAAAAATTGTTCTCAGTTTTAAATTTTCAAATACATTCAAATATTTAATTAGACATATTTAGGAACTCTAGGGTCTCAAAAAGAAAGAAAGCAATCAGTAGTCCATCTTTGAAAAAAAGGAAACATTAGTAAATTGAATACAAGATAAAGACTTAGTAGAAGAAAAAGATAACAAGTATTCCTTAGAAACTCACTACCATTATGTTAGCCCCTAGTCAGGTTTAGTTTTTTAAATTTACATTTACAGTAATTAAAGTTAAATTAAATAAAAACTTCCTTTCTCAAGTTCCCTAGCCATATTTTAAGTTCTCAATTGCCATATGTGGCCAGTACGTACTGCATTGGACAAGGAATTACAGAATATTTTACATAATTGCAGATAGCATTTTATTAGAACACAAAACAACGTTTAATGGGGGAAAGTATCACATCGTTCATAGTCAAAATGTCATTGCCAAATCATCACTTTTTTCAGAGTTCTTTTCTCAAGAAAAGTGCAAGAAATAAAACAGTGAAGTAAATACAGGACACATTAGAAAAACAGTTCAAGTAATTTAGATTCTACTACCTTTAAAGGTGTTATAGACAGGTAGATAGATGATGGATAGAGATAGACAGGTAGGAATATGAAATTACAGTGTAGAATGGTTTTGATAATTAAATAAAATCAAGTATAATAGTGCATGTAAAATGTAGCTGGTACAATATAACTATGTTATACCGTATGTTAAAAAATGGGAATTCTTTTTAACACTATTTACTGAAAGTGACTAAAATACAATTCTTGATATTCAATTAACTAGATGAAATGAGAGTTAAAAGAAACTTATTCTAGACCTAAAGCTCCATTACCATGTGACATCAAATGTGATATTTATTTCCATAGTATTGTATGTGTGGAAAACTCAAGCCTGTAAGCAAATGTGACTTCTATCAAAGATGCTGTGTTTGAAGGATGGAAAGGGCATCCATGGCTCTGATTCAATACTGGCTTCAATGGTAACGTCAATACTGAGGATGAACTAATGTAAACTGGCTTTAGCTAAGCATCCTACTTAAAGTCAGAATTAGGCCTAGATCCCAGCTTTTCTAACAAGCTCTGGCAAATAGATACTCTAATTATATTTTTGGCCTCTGCAACATTATGAGTAATTTGTTAATTCTACATATATTATTTGTCTAATATGTGATTTGCATTCTGTGGAAATGAAAAATATCTCTGTCCTTATGGGGCTTATATATTTATGGAGCAGCAGTCAAATTGGTAAGCAAAATTTGTAAATAAATTAATGAGATAATTTTACATTATAGTCTATAATGCACTTTCAGATATAGGAACATTAGGAATAGACAACACTTAACCTAAGACTAATAAACCTTTAAGGATTTGACTAAGCTTACACTTCATTCAGTGGCAGATCTGAGTATCTACTATGAGAGTTTTAACTGCATGCATGATATTTTTCTTAGTCTGTTCAAACTGTTAGAACAAAATACCATATACCGAGTGGCTTATGCAGAAGAAAAACTTATTTCTCACAGTTCTAGAGGCTAGGAAGTCCAAGACCAGGGTACTGGTAGGGCAGATCTGATGTCTGGTGAGGGCACTGTTTCTTTTCATAGGCTGCACCTTCCAACTGTGTCCTCACATGGTAGAAGGGATGAGCTAGCTCCTTGGGGTCTCGTTTATAAGGGCACTAATCTTACTCATCAGCGCTTTGTCCTCATTACCTAATCACCTCCCAAAGGCCACACTTCCTAATACCATCATCTTGGTGGTTAGGTTTTAACATGAATTTTGGAGGTACACAAATATTGAATCTATAGCAGTATTCTAGTATGATAATATATTTAATTTCAGGATAAGGCATCTAAAAGAAATCATTAAAGATCTAATTCATATATTAATAGTTTGATTTTCTTACGGGAAGATAAATATAACTTACACAAATCTTTTCTTGTTCAGTGCCTTAAAATCTCCCTAAATGAAGATTTATAATTTAACTTGGTAGTAAACTTTGTGATTTTGCAACTCCAGCATTCAAGGCAATACTATATCTAAGGGAGAAAATCAATTTTAATGTAATTTTATTCTTTTTTTTTAATTTCTGAGATCTTTAGTTGCATAGCACAAAATCGAGAATCAACCCACACTAGGGTTGAGTTTTATATGACTAGGTTTTGTGTTTCTTTGGCATTGTTGGTTCTTGTTTATCCTCTATTCCTGATTTCATCTTTCTTTTCTGAGATATGTCCCAAATGCACTGACGTTTTCTTTCTTCCAAGCCATTTGCTACATATATATATATACACACACATACATATATATATACACATATATATACATACACATATATATACATACATATACATATATATACATATATGTTTCCTTGAAATAGATATTGTTTTTATTAAAATATATTCTTGTAGTTATAATTAATAATTAAATAAAGAGGATTTTGTTCTTCATTATTAGGCTTAGAGGGGCTTATTTTATTCTAGGTATATTGTCACTAAGAAATACCTAAAATATAAGAAAAACGTGTCATGGGCAAAAGACAAAACACCGTGCGTCAGTCTGAAGCACTGAAACCGGATGCACATCCACATCTATTGACAAGTTTCAGTCTTTTGGTGTTTCTCAGAATAACAGAACACACCCAGTTAGCCTCTGTATTAGTTTCCTATTGCTGGCATCACAAATTATCATGTACTCAGTTGCTTAAAACAATGCATATTTATTCCATTCTGGTTCTGTAGGTCAGAATTCTGACACTGGTCTCAGTGTGCTAAAATCAAGGTGTCAATAGTGCTGTGTTCCTTTCTGAGGACTCTAGAGAATGTGTTGCTGGCTCTTTCAGGTAGTTAGCAGAATTCAGTTCCTTGAGGTTATAAACTGCTGGTTTTTCACAGAGTCCAGAAACTGCCCACATCCCTTGGCTTATGGCTCCTTTTTCTCCGAAGCCAGCAAAGGTAGGCTGAGTTTCTCTCATGCTTAGAATCTCTCTTGCCTCTTTTCTGGGCATCTCTCTGACTCAAGCTCTGGAATGTTCTTTGGTTTTTAAGAGTTTTTGTGATTACATTGGAATCCATTGTGTAACCAGGGATAATCACTTCGTTTCAAGATCCCTAATCACATCTGCAGAGTTCCTTTTGCCATATAACACATTCACAGGTGTCAGGGATTAAGGAATTGACATCCTAAGGTTGATGAGCTCATTATTTGGCCTACCAGAGCTGCTGCTTCTTATTTGTTTATTAATAAGTAAACAGACTTTATTTTTCAGAGTAATTTTGTATTTATGAAAAATTGAGGAGAAAGTCCAGAGTTCCCATACAACCTTCTCCACTCTACCCTCCTCCTCCCCAGTTTTTCCTGTTACTAATATTTTGCGTTAGTCTGGTACATTTGTTAGCATTGATGAACAAATATTGATATATCATTATTAACTGAAACCCATAGTTTAACTTAGAGTACACTCTTTGTGGTCTTCAGTTCTATGAGTTTTGACAACTATATAATGTCAGGTAGACACATTGCAATGATAATACAGAATAGTTTCAATTCCCTAATATTTCCCCTCTGCTCTAGCTAGTCATCCCTTCTTTCTTCTCCTCAGTTTCTAGCAACTGCTGACCTTTTTATTGTCACTGTAATTGTGCTTTTCCCAGAATCTCATATAGTTAGAAACAAACAGTATGTAGTGTTTTCGAACCTGTTTCTTTCACTTGGCATTTAAGATTCCTCTATGTATTCTTTGTGGCTGAATTGTTTATTTCTTTTTATGGTTGAATAATATTCCATGAAATGTATGCACCCCAGTTTATCTATTCACCTATTAAAAGACATCTTGATTGCTTCCAAGTTTTGGCAATTATGAACAAAGCTGCTATAAATATTCATAGATGGGCTTTTGTATGGACATAAGTTTTCAACTCATTTGGGTAAATACCAAGGAGCACAATTGCTGGATCATATGGTAAGACTATTTTTAGCTTTGTAAAGAACTGCCAAGCTGCCTTACAATGTGGCTGTAGCATTTTGCATTCCCATCAGCAATTAGTGAGAGTTCCTGCTGCCAGCATTTTTTATTATCAATGTTTTGGATTTTAGCCATTCTAATAGGTGTGCCATGGTATCTTGTTTTAATTTTCCATTTTAAAAATGTCATATAATGTTTAACATCTTTTCATATGCTTACTTGACATCTGTATACATTTTTGCACAGCCTGTTCTTCAAAAAATAAAACAATTCACTTATTTTCTGAAAAATAAGTAAATGTAATTTTATGTGCAGATTAGACACACATACTTGTTAGAACCTACATGGGGATTTCAAAAAGACAGAATCCTGAATCATACAAACCTCTCCCAAATACATCACGACCAGCTTTAAATCAACAGCAAAGGGTTGCTAGAGGCAAAAGCAGGAAGATTGTGAGGAAGGCTACAAATCTGACAAACTCTACAATAATAGAAGAGAGTTTGGCAGAAGAAGATGCATGGAGCACCAAAGAAGAGAGTGGCAATGCCTGGATGGCTGGTGCTGGAATGTTTACTGTACAAAGATCTGCAAGAGAACTCAACAGGTAGTGTGGCTTCTCTCTAGTAAGGCTGGGGGCACTAGCTATTGCACCAGAGCAGACAAGAGAACACACTGGCTCCCTGGCTCATCACTTGCCACAGAAGTATATACTTACAAAGTTGATGCTGCTTTATATACTGTCATACAAAAGCTCTGCCTGAAAAGAAACCAGAGATTTGGAGAACAATACCTAAAATAGGTAACCTAAACTTAAGAGCAATTACTGAAGGAGACAGATGGAAATGTTAACAACCATCACTACATAACAGCAGCACTGAAGGAGAGTCCATTACAGTTTCTTAGACATCATTTTCCAGTACTACAGCAATAAAAGATATGATCATAATTTAAAAGTCCAAAAGAGGAATTAAAAAAAAACACCACAGATACTCGGAAGTTCAGGTGGAAGAAATATATCCAAAACAGAGACAAGGTATGAAGAGTGGGAAATCAGAAAGAAGAGGAAATATAAATTACTTGGAAGACTTCTTGAGAAGACTTTATATATGTGAATTTTTGCAGATACTAGAAAATAAACAGGAGAATGAAAAACAAAAAATAAGAAATGAAAACAAAAAATGTATGTGTCAGGAGTGATATCAGATCTGTATCTCCCGAGTAAAAGTTCGCATGGACTGAAAGGCAGAATTGATGAAGATATACACCTCTTGGCATATTTTGGTAAATCCTCTAATTCAAATTTTACAAACTTTCAGAAGAAAAAAACACAGCATTTGTGGAGGAAAAAGAAGTAGACTGAACTTGAAGTTCTTAACTAAAATACTGAACACTGTAAAACAAGTGGATAGTACTACATATTTGTAGTTATATTCAAATTGAGATGAATAGGCTGATGAATCATGTACCTTATCTGCTAAGTAAGTTTTTTTAATGGAAAAGATGAGATATATGACAGGGAAAACATAGTGACAGTCAGTTAAAAGAACTATGCTTCTAAATAAACAAAGCTTTAAGAAGTCTTCTTGGAGTGGGATTGGGGAAGCTTACATACTTAACTATTCACCTCTGGGCAAGTGAAGGACAGAGTGATAAAAATCATTAGGAAGGCTAAAATGTGAACATTTTTAACCTCAAATATACTTATTTATTTATTTTTTTTTGAGACAGAGTCTTGCTCTGTCGCCCAGGCTGGAGTGCAGTGGCACGATCTCAGCTCACTGAACTCCGCCTCCTGGGTTCACGCCATTCTCCTGCCTCAGCCTCCCGAGTACCTGGGACTACAGGTGCCCGCCACCACGCCCGGCTAATTTTTTGTATTTTGTTTAGTAAAGACGGGGTTTCACCCTGTTAGCCAGGATGGTCTCGATCTCCTGACCTCGTGATCTGCCCGCCTTGGCCTCCCAAAGTGCAAATACACTTTTTTATATTTAAGCATGGACACCTTGGTTCAATTGTTATGAAATAAAGCAAATAAACATATCATGAAAGATATGATTAGCTATATCAGAGCATGAGTAACAACCAGATCTCATGACAACTCACACACTATCACGAGAAGAGCAAGGGTGAAATCTGATCCTATAATTTAATCACCTCTCATCAGACCCCCCCCCCCCCCAACACTGGGAATTACAACTCGATATGAGATTTAGGTGGGTCACAGAGCCAAACCACATCAGGGCATTTGTCTAAGAACAACAATAACAACAAAATTGTTGGTTTTGTTATTAAGAGAAGAGTGAAAATCGGGTAGACAAGTCATAGCCTCTGCCTTACTCGATATGTAAGAAGCCCTTTTAATTAAGTAGGAGAATGATAAAGAGTGCCCCAGTTGAAATTTTGGGGGATATAGCTATAGAGAAAACACAATGATAAAAATTAAAAATGAACAATAATTATGAAAGTATATTGAAACAGTGGTAATTAATTTAAGATAGCTTTCAGTGAATTATGCACAATTAAAAACTGATAAAAACTCATTATTGGGGAAATTCTGGAAACTTCCTGGAAAGCCACTTGGCACTATCTAATGAAGTCGAACAAGGTACAAATCATATTTCCACTGATTATTTGATCCCCTGAGATATAAATCAAATAATATTATGAAGATACATTTACTCCAAAGTTAATCACAGCAATAACATACGAAAGTGAAAAATTTGAAAAAAAATTATAATTATTAAAGGGAGTTAGTTAATAGAGTAAATACATATAAAGAAGCGATTGCAAATATATACATGTACATACATCTATGCATATCATTTCAGATATATAAACTTCTAATTACAGTGTATTGTTAAACAGTACAAACTGCATATATGATAAGACACTACAGTTCTTTAAAACATAAATGTGTATTTTTATTTATTAATGAAGAATGTAAGTCTGAAAGTGTATGTGCCAAAATGTTAACAATATTCACTTTCTTTTTTTCTATTTTATTGTCTGATTTTTAAATTTATATTATGTTTACAACCAGAAAATATAGATATATTCAGGGTAAAATTATGCTTGTTTAATAAGCATTTTTACAAAAGAAATTTACAAAAAGGGGAGAAAAATATTTTTCTTGTATTTGAAAAATGTTTCAGAATATTTATTTTGTCCTTTACTTCTTTTGCTACTTAAAAAAGAATGTCTTAACCCTAATCTTCTAAGCAATAGGAATAAGCTATTGAAATATAGGAAGACAACTATTTTGATAAATCAAGCACCTTGTATTTAAAACAAAATTAAATAAAGATAAAAACTTTTATATTATATATTTAAGTAGATTTTATTTTATATTTAAGTAGTTATACAAAGTTAAATTTTCAAAATTGGTGTCTGACAGATATCTATTTTTTCAGAATAATCATATAATTGACGTATATTTGATAATCACCTAAATGTTCTATGACTGAAAATTTGAAGACACAGAAAAATAGAATTTAAGGCCCAATAATTGTATTTTGAAAGGTATAGAAAAACATAGATCTAAAAATCTTCTTTTATTCAAAAATATTCTTAATAAATATTTTATGCCTTAGCCTAAAATTAGTCGATTTCTCAGCTCAGATGACCTACACAACTTTTTTGGTCTATCCCTGCATGTGTGTCTCTTTCACTGTTTACACTATACTGTATTGCATTCTTTTTCAACTTACATACAAATTTTACTATGAATATGGCCATAGGCCCTGCTTTAAGGACTTCCCCATTGAAAAATAACCTATGCTTAAAAAAGAAAACGAAGATTAAAATTTTAGGTAATTATTTTCTTGCTTTTCATTAGTTTTTTCTAAAATAAATTTTGTCGTGTACATTTAAGGTATACATGAAGCTGTGGGATACACATAAAGAGTAAAAAGGTGACCATAGTGAAGCAAATTAACATATTCATCATTTCACATAGGAACACTTTTTGTTTGTTTTTGTGGCAAGAGAAACTAAAATCTAATCATTTAGGATTAATCCCATATAGGGTACAATTTTTGTTTGTTCAGACGTTTCTATAATGTGCACAGGTAATACCTTCATCTGTTTCAAAGTCAACTCTAAAAAGAGTAGACAGTTAATATTTTCCTGTTCATATCTGCTTCCAAGCCACCTGGTTTCCTTCCTTCCTGGGGAATTCAAATTATCCTTTTTTTAAAAAAGTAAACTTTCAGAGATATTTTATGCAACAAGGAAACATATTTTTCTCCTCTTTTAAGAAAACAGTATTGTTCACACTGTTCTGCACCTTGGTTTTTAACTTAATATTCATAGGAAATCATTCCATATCAATACCCAAAGGACTTCCTCATTCTTTTTCATAAACACACTTTATCTATGTGAGAATGTATCAAATCTGTTTCACCAGATCCCTAAAAATGACATTTAGTATGCTTCCAATTATTTGGAAGACATATTTGCTTCCATTACAAATAATGGTACAGTAAATAGCCACATAAATAGTCATTTCCCACATATCTTAGTATATTTATAAGATAAATTTCTGGAAGCAAACTTTCTGAGTCAAAGGATACATTCTTGTTATTATAAGGCTTAGTATAAATTATCTCAAAGGACAAAAAATAATAAACTTTATTATTTTAAATAGAAAAATAATTACTATCATTTACCAGCATATGACTTTTATCAACGATTGATGCAAGATAAAGGTACACATATTTCATAGCTACTCACTCAGTTTCACCCTTGTTTTACTTCTTGCTTCTTTAAAAACGGACTCTTGGAGTGGATTTTGAAATTTATTTATACATGTACAAATAACTGAATAATCTGATCAAGGCTTAAAATTTAGAAGAAAGTCAAGATGGAAGTATCTTTCAACAAGTCAGAAACCTTAAATTAAATAAACTATTTAGACTCATTGAATCTGTAATGTATCATCAAATGATGGAAAATAGTTTGTTTTGGAGAGGAAAGAGGAACGGAAGCAGAGTCCTTTTTCCAGACATGAATTCCCAAGGGATATATTCATTACTTTGTTGCTTATACAAGGCCATAGAAACCAACTCTCCTACAACACAGATCTTTGCAGCAGGCTCCTGTGAATCATTGGCTTTACAACATTTGGCAGAGCTCCTATCCCCTGCTTATAGATCATATCATACAACCAGTCTTTAATTATATTTGCTGATGTAATAAATAAGTGAAACACATGCATTTTTCTTTATGTTATTTTTTATTCATAAGAACATTTCTAAGGCATTTATTATTAGTATTTGGTTCCTGATGTTTTACTAAGAAGAAATCATGTTGTATTTCATGAAGCTTCTTTGATTAGCAATTTTATTTCCATTCCAGGGTGTCTATGTCACTTATAAGAAAGCTAACCAGATGGAATCATCTGGTTATTTGTATATTAACTAGTGTCAGAGTTTTAATAGTAAAATGATTTCCTTGCACAATGTGGTGGTAATAGAGTCAAGCTGTGGCTTAAATAGCCTTCCTAATGGAAGTTTCAAGAGAACTGAGAGGATTTATAAAAATTTACTTTGTGACATGCCTAATACGTGTATTATGTGTGTCGGTTTTTCCACTGCAACAGAAAGAAAGGCCAATACATTTTTAAATTGTATATTAAATATTTATAAACTTTTCTAAAGGTGTGACATAAAAAGTATCTGGTCAGTTCCCTTCACTATAAATTCAGCTTATGTTCCTATTTATGGTGCTGCTGGAGCACCACAGCCCCGGGTCTCACACTAAATGCTCACTTGCAGATCCACCTAGGTAGTTCTCCATAGAGGGAAGAGCTTCCCATGGTCTTCTCCACAAGCATTTCTTTCAAAGCCGCATTGCAGGAGTCACACATAATTGCCAGTGTTCCAGATAACAAACTTCTTATTTCCATTACACTTAGAAGGGAATACATTTATCATCCTAAATGATACTAAGTTACTAAAGGATACTGAGAACATTTATCACCCTAAATGATATTAAGATTAAGCTCCTATAGCAATTTTGTAGAGGTCAGTAGTAGGCATAGTTAGGAATATATATATATACATTTAGGTGTATCAGTAGAAGGTTTGTGACAATAGCAGTTTGACTTTAGATGATGCTGATGTGAATCAGGAGATAATAGGAAGAATTGCAGTCATGCACACATTATTTTCAAAGTCATATTCTAATGCTCCAATTTCGAAAATAGTTACTAGTGTCTGGTAATTCTACTTTTCATTTGTTATCAACCAACATACATTTAAATTTTACAGGATTATTAGCAACACACAAACACAGACATGTACAATCAGTGTAAAAACAATGTTGATGGCTCCTGTTAAATCATTTGATGTTAGATCATTTCTTTTCAAGTATTCTTCCCTACTTTGACAGTTTCTTTGTTTTTACCGGGAAACAACAACAACAATTCACTATCAATAGCCCCTTTCTCCTGCCATTTTATTCCCATTTTAAGGAAACTTGCATGGGAGGGAACTGTGTAGGTGAAAAACAGAGGAAGAAAAAAAATGAAAGAAGAGAGATAAGGCTTAAAAGGGGCACAAGGAAGAAGGCTCTAAGAATAGAAGACAAAAGAGACCAAAAATTTCACATAAGGAAATTTTCTACAATCTCCAGAAAGTAGCCTATAACTTTTTATGGGGGGAGGGTTTGCATTATTTTTTAACAGAAAAATTTTGAAAATGTTTAATATGGGAGAAGAAAATACTAAAATAATTCTGCAAGTCTAAAAGCAGTTAAGAAAACATGGATTTTATAAATTAGTAAAGCATCATAATTTAATACCCTGAATAGGAAGATAATCAAACAGAGAATGTAGACATTAAAAGGAAAACAACTAAAATAAGGAAATGGTAGAAATGCCTGGGGTTAATGAGAAAGATATTTAACAAATAGGAAATAAATTCTCTATGTTGAAGAAAGACATAACTTGCTAAATTATTCATTTATTTAAAACCAAACAAGATTAATTTCAAGAGAAAACACTTCAATTAATTTAGATAAAATGAATGCATTTAAATGTGCCAAGAATTCAAATTTCCCAAGAAAGCCTATAAATTCATATGGAAAGAAAGAAAACTGTCTTGGGTTTATCTTCTATCACATAATGTGTCAAAGGACAAAAGATAAATTGCTACATTATTGTGAGATAAAGGTTTATGGCATAAAAATTCAAAACAAAACCACTTTGCTCTTCCAGTGTGAAGGTAATCAAATGATACTCTTTAGATATGCAGATCTCAGAAAATGTATCATCCACAAAAATTTCATGAAAAACGTTCCATCCACAAAGTTATATTCCAGTCAACTAAGATTTTTTTAAAAAATGAAAACAAAGGCGTAATATAAAATTACTGTCAGAGAATATTGAAAGCAGTTACATATATATACAAATACAACATATAAATAATCATTATATATGCCTGCAAATGAAAATCCAAAATACCAGATGTCAACACAACCTTGAAGCTGATAAACTTAATAAACTGGGAAAGACATTTAAATACAGTACCATTTTACCTTTACATAAATGATAGGCAACAGTAATTTTATTGTATTATGTAAATATTTAAAGAAACATAGATTTAAGTACACATTTTTCTTTTTTTTAGTTGTTTTATAGAATTTTTTATTTCCAAAAATAACACATCATCAAGCAAAAATTCACATACATCATGGTGTGTAAAGACACGGTAAGTAATCTGTCATTCACACTCACATAATTTCACACCCAACCTGTAATAAATATGCATCTATATTTATATTTTCATAAATGTGTATAAAAAATTGAAAGTGGAAGTCTCAAGAATAATCTTGTTGGAGTTTATGTTCTCAAATAACATAACAAAATAAATGTTTTACCAACATTAGTATATTGGTAGGAATTCCACTCCAAGTGAAGTAAGGTCCAGGAATTTCTCGTCAGTGATATTGAATCAAGTTTGAAAGGCCAAATTGATAACTCTTCTTTATGAGAAGTCTCAAGATAAATTTTAAAATGTTGTAAACTAAATACAATAAAAATATGGGAGTTTTCAAAATTTTGTTGTGGGATGCAACAAAACAGTGCTTAGAGAGGAATTTATAGCATTGAATGAACACATTAGAAAAAAGAAAGATCAACATTCAATAACCTAAGCTTCTGCCTTGGAGAAGAGAGGGAAAGAAAGAGCAAGTTAGGTTACCGAATACAGAAGAAATAATGTGAAAAAACAACAGAAATCAATGAAAGTCAAAATAAGAAAACCAAAAACTGATTCTTTGAAAAGATTTTAAAAATTGATAAAACCCTAGCCTGGCTAACCAGACAAAATGTGAGAAAAAAATGAAACAGAAGTCTTTACTCCTTAAGGCATAGCTAGTGCAATGAGACAAGAAAATTAAATTCAAAGTATATAGATTTGAAAAAAAGAAATAAAATTTTCTTTATTTGTAGATAAAATGTTTACATAAAAACCTTAAAGAATTGCACAAAATCACAAACAAACAAAAAAACTTGGAACTAATAAGTGAGTACAGCAAGGTTGCAGAAAACAATGTTAATATAACCAAAGTTGATTACTTTCCAATGTACCAGCAATGAATAATGGGAATTTTAGATTACAAACAAAACAAACAAATCCAACGGTACTATTAACACTAGCACCAAAAAGGGAAATACTCAGTTGTAAAGCTAGCAAAGTATGTACAAGACCTATAGTGGAAAACTATTATACAAAATTCTGATGAAAGAAATTGTAGAAGATGAGGCCAGGCGTGGTGGCTTACGCCTGTAATCCCAGCATTTCGGGAGGCTGAGGTGGGTGGATCTCTTGAGGCGAGGAGTTCGAGACCAGCCTGGCTAACATAGCAAAACTGTTTTTACAAAAAATACAAAAATTAGCTGTGCATGGTGGTGTGTGTGTACCTGTAATCCCAGCTACTCGGGAGGCTGAGGCAAAAGAATCACTTGAACCAAGGTTGCACTGAGCTGAGAACACACGACTGCACTCGAGCCTGAGTGACACAGCGACACTCAAAAAAAAAAAGAAATAGAAAAAGAAAAGAAATTGTAGAAGATTGAAGATGTAATTATGTAAAGATTTTCCATGGAGGTACCTGTTCACAATTCTGAAAACACTATATATATGAAATGAACAATTAAATAGGTGATAGCAGATGATAGAAGCTTTGATTTTCTTTATTGGAGTAGGAAGTGGTGGGGGCTCGAGTGATCCATACTGTTATAATTTGGTGGTGTGTCCTTTCCAAATTTCATATTAATATGTGATCTCTGTCCTCTCCAATGTTAGAGGTGGGCCTGGTGAAAGGTTTTGGGCCAACGGAGGTGGATCCTTCTTGAATGGCTTATTGCTATTGTCATGGTAATCAGTGAGTTTTTGCTCTATGAGTTTGCCTGAGATATGGTTGTTTAAAAGAGCTTGGCACCTCCTCCCTCTCTCTTTTTGTCTCTCTCAATATGTGATATGCTTGCTCCCCCTTCACCTTCTGCCATGATTGTAAGCTTCCTGAGACTTTCCTAGGAGCAGATGCCAGCACCATGCTCCTTGTACTGCCTGCAGAACTCTAAGCCAAAATAAATTTCTTTCCTTTATCAATTAACCAGCCTCAAGTATTCCTTTAGAGCAACACAAACAGACTAACACACATATGGTGATAAATTATGGTTGGATAAACGACTATGAACCCATTTTAGTTTAATTAGATAGCTGATTTCACATGTAAGTATTTATAGATATGTGTATATATGGTTTAATAGAATGTACTTTAAATATTTTTCAGTTTTCTGTATATTATGTTTTGACATCTTAGAAACCTTTTTGGCTGGGGAGAGACTGCTCTTCCCAAGGCTAGCCAATTTATAAAGTTAACAAAGGGCTTGGCCAGAGCATCTAATTGATAGCAAATTAACCAATGCAGAGACATACCTCCTCTAGCCTGTTCACCTCCGGAGGCCATATTCCTGTCTTAATCATCCCAAGGCAAAATACCAGGCAACTAGGGACCACCCTTAGAGCTTAAAGAAAGCAGAAATCATTCAAACTAGCCAGTCCTTACTGTTCATCTTACCCTGTCCTGTCTTGCCTCAATAAAATCAGTGACCTAAACCTTCCTATCACTCCTGTGTCCTGCCTCCTGACCACCTTGGTGTCCTTCCCTTGTTGCCTTGTGTGACACGCCATGTCTCCTGTTTCATTGGGCTTATGAGTATAATAAACTTTTTTTCCCCAAGTCTCCCCCATGTTTCCTTTTTCGGCCATATCTGACAGATCATCCCATAAATAAATACAAAACGTATATATGCATATATTTCATCACTGTCAGCTGAGAGGTCCTAGAAACAATGACATCTCAGTAGTCATGAGTACCCCCAGCTCCCAGATCGTGGTTTGTAATACAACTTTCTAATAAATGAAACCACGGATCTTCAGAGAATTGGCTGATTCTATAACTCGTAGGATATTAACAAGATGAGCCAGGAGCATCTTATAGTGCCAGAAAGTGAGGAAGTGTTCAAAATAGATAAACACATTAAAAATAATAATAATAAAAATAAAAACTACAATAACTATAATATGTCAAAAGACCAGGAGCCAACTGAAACCGCCTTCAATGGCCAAAAATGAAAAAAAAATTGAGCAATTAAATAAATAAAATGACACTGAATTATAACCCAGAGTATAGAGTGTATATGTGAGTCCATACTGACAGTAATACATAAATAACTGAATATGTAAATTAAATAAAGGAAAATACAGAAATCTGTGCAGAAGAATTTCAGGTGACTTATGTAGTTAGAGCACCTTCAAGAAGGGGAGTGTAAATCCCCACTTCTTACATGCAGGCTATGGATAGTAACTTCCTTCCAAAGAGTACAATACTCCTCATAGTGGAGAAATTTCACAAAACCTACCTTAGCCACGTTATCAAGTTTAACTTCAGTAATGATAAGTCATATTGAAAATATGTACCTTTTATATATCATGGCAAAAATGACACTTTACATCTGTGGCCTTCTTCTAAAAAATATAGACAAGTTTAATTTAATCATAAGAACACCATTAGACAAATACCAATTAAGGCAGTTGCTATAAAATCCTGGTCAGTACACCTCAAAACTGTCAGTGATTCTGGTAGGTTGGATAATTGCTCCGAATATTGGGCATCTTCTTATCCCAGGATTTTTGACTATAATATCTTACATGGTAAAAGGGACCTTGTAACAAAATTAAAATAAGCATTCTGAGATTGACAGATTATTATTCTGGATTTTACAATATTTTATGTAATCACAAGAGTCCTTACACTTATTATATAGCAGTGTAATCACAATAGTTCTTTTTTTGATTTCTTTTGTTTTTATTGAAATGGAGTCTCACTCTGTCACCCAGGTTGGAGTGCAGTGGCGTGATCTCAGCTCACTGCAACCTCTGCCTCCAGGATTCAAGCGATTCTCCTGCCTCAGCCACCGAAGTAGCTGTGACTACAGGCATGAACCGCAATGTCAGGCTAATTTTTGTATTTTTAGCAGAGACGGGGTTTCACCATGTTGGCCAGGCTGGTCTCAAACTCCTGACTTCAAGTGAGCCGCCCACCTTGGCCTCCCAAAGTGCTGGGATTACAGGCGTGATCCACTGCGCCTGGCCCACAAGAGTTCTTATACGAGAGAGACAGGGTAGTCAAAGTGAGAAATAGGAGATTTGGCAATGGAACTAGAAATTGGAGTGATGGGAAGAAGGGGTCATGAGCTGAGGATTATAGGCAACCTAGAGGCTGGGAAATGGAAGGAATGGGAGATTCCAAGAGGAAATGTCCCTGCTGAAACCTTGACTTTACACCAGTGAGACTAATTTCCAGAACTGAAAGTTTACTTTGCTGAAGTTTGTTGTAGATTGTTACAGCAGCAATAAGAACCTAAAACAGTTATAAAACTCAAGAATATCTTGAGACATTGACACAAGCAAGCAGAAGCTAAGGAGATGTGAACACTGTGTAATGTGGTATTCTGGATGAGATACTGTTAGAGAAAATAAGGACATTAGGGTAAAACTAAGGAAATCTGAGCAAAGGGTGGATCCTAATAATAATTATAAATATAGGTTCCGTAATTTTAACAAATGTATCATGCTATCATTAGATGTTAATAATAGGGGAGACTGAGTGTGTGGTGCATGGGAACTCTGGATAATCTTCATAATTATTTTATAAATTTAAAACTTAAAACATGAATGAAGTGATTCTAAAGCAATATATTCTGATGAATAGGATCTAAAACAAAAATGACTCAATGAACAAATTAACCACAAAAAACTGAATAAAAATAATAAGTTTATAGTAAAAGGCAAACATTAGTAATGTGTCAAAATAGACAGAATTTAATATGCAGAAAAACATGAGTTTTTAAAAATTATAGGACAAAATTTAAGATATCATGGATATAAGCTGAAGGGAAACAAGAAGAATTTCATTTGTGTTATTAGGCAAAGAAAATAAATGTTACAGAACTTGGGATTTTATATAAAATGTTTTATTTAATTATATTTTGGAGGAAGAAAATTTAAACTTAATGAAATATATTTAGAAAATGAGTAACCACAACACTAAATATCAACATCACACATCACTCATGACTTTTAAATGTAAAGTCTTATGTGCAATTTTAAACTAAATTATTAAAAATTTAGATGAAGCACATTATTTTTAAAACAGTAGAAGTCTCCAATGTTTACTAAAAAATTAGACAAATTGCTATAGGTTGAATTTTTTTTTTTTTTTTTTTTTTGTAATCTGGCAAAGGACTACTTTGAACAAAGCTTCCAGTACTAAGTGCTCTTATGGGAAGTCATTTCAAACACTTATGGAATAGATATGTTACAGAAATTGTTCCAGAACAAAGATGGGAAATATCCAAGGTTGCTTTGAAGCTAAAAATCTCTGATAGTCAAACCTAAAATAGATGAACTTAAAAGAAGATCAACAGGCCATTTAACTATTGTCTTCTGTGAGGATGAATGCTGTATCGCTTCTCAGTCTTTTGGTTAAGATCAAGTGAGGATGCATGCTGTAATATTTGTGGTTGCTAGAATTTTAAGATGATCCTCAAATTTTCCACTCACCTGCTATACACAACACACATAATCCCCAAGACTGTTATGATGAATTGTACCCTCATAATTAGCTAATGTTATATGGCACAAGTGTTTAAATATAGATTATCCAGGTGTTCCTGAGCACATCACAAAATCTCTTTAAAGCAGAAAGTTTTTTTTTTTTTTTTTCTGGTAATAGAAAGGGAAGTCAATGATTTGAAGTATGAGAAGGATCTGACAAACTGAAAATGAGGAAGCACACAGTAAGTGTATTAGTCAGGGTTCTCTAGAGGGACAGAACTAATAGATGTATATATGAACGGGAGTTTACTAAGGAGCATTGACTCACATGATCACAAGGTAAAGGTCCACAATAGGCCGTCTGCAAGCTGAGGGGCCAGGAAGCCCTCCCGAGTCCCAAAACCTCAAAAGTAGAGATACCAACAGTGCAGCCTTCAATGTGTGGCCCAACACCTGAGAGGCCCTGGCAAACCACAGATGTAGGTCCAAGAGTCCAAAAGCTGAAGAACTTAGAGTCATTGTTGGAGAGCAGGAAGCATCCAGCACAGGAGAAAGATGGAGGCCAGAACACTCAGCCAGTCTAATCCTCCCACGTTCCTCTGCCTGATTTTATCCTAGCCACACTGACAGCTGATTAGATTGTGCCCAATCAGATTGACAGTGGGTCTGTCTCTCCTAGTCCACTGACTCAAATGTTAATCTCACCCCCACAGACACACCCAGGAACAATGCTTTGCATTTTTCAATCCCATCAAGTTGACACTCAGTGTTAGCCATCACAGTAAGGACTCTAGAAGCTGAAAGTGTCTAACAGCTGACAGCAAGGAAATAGGGACTTCAGTCCTACAAATGCAAGGAACTGAATTCAATCAACAAAAAGAGTGAACTTGGCAGAGAATTTTTTTCCAGACCCTCAAATGAAAGCTGAGTTCAGCCAACATCTTAATTTCAACCTTGTGATATCCTAAAGAGAGAAAACAGATGCAAAATTGTTAAGAACAAAGAAGTTTCATGCAGTGTGATTAATGAGCTTGGAATAATTAACCTTGATATAAAGTAAAGTATAATTGCAGAAATTCACTTTATATTAGCCATACAGTAAATATGAGCAGATTTTACAGAATTGTCATATACATCAAATCCTATGGTCCCAATGCAATTAAATTAGACTACATTAACAACATGCTAATAAATAAAATCTTCACCCAATTGGAGATTGAATGTTTTTAAAAACCTATTTTCCAATAACTCATGTTATAAATAATGAAATGACTTGAGAACTCATCTCAAAAAAATTTCAGCATACAAATGTTTGGATAAGAAGGAACATTTAGAACTCACAAGGTTGTATATGGAAACAAGATATAAAGAAAACTCTGGTGCCATGGAACCCAAATGAGAAAGTGCAGCAACTGATAATCACTCTTAGAAATAATATTGTATTGTGCAATATCATCAACAAACTTAATGCTTTTTTGCCATCTTAAAAAATTAATTTATGATGCTTTAGTTCAAATAGGACTTCAGTGATTTGTGTTTTTTTCCAAAATTAATGTATGTTTATTAAATGGGAAACCTAAAACCCATGGTTGTAAATTGCTGTTTCTGAGTTGAGCTGACATTTAAATCCATACAGTATATGAGATACATGATCTATTTTCTCTGAAGCATCACTGTGTTACAGGATCTTTGGAGTGTTGGTTTTCTGGCTGGAAACCTTGGTGGCCAGTGAGGCCTTTGCCTGAGTTCCTGTCCTGTATCCAGAAAGCATGAGGTACACAGACAAGTGGAGGGTGAGCAAGACGAAGAGGAGCTTTATTGAGTGTTAAAACAGCTCAGAGGAGACTTGCAGTGGGTAGCTCCTCTCTGTAGGCAGTTCATCCTAGCCAGTGTTCAGCTCTCAGCAGAGAGGAAGCCCTGGAGAGGGTAGCTCCTTTGTGCTACTGGTCGTCCCGACGTCTGCCCAGCTCCAAGCAGAGAAAAGGCCCTGGAATGGGTTGCTCCTCTCTGCAGCTGGCAGACCTACCTCTCTTCAGGTCTCTGAAGCTCTCAGTGAAGGGTAGCTCCTCTCTGCAGCTGATCATCCCGTCTGCTCAGCTCTGGATATTCCTGGAGCTTTTATGGGCCTCAGAGGGGAGAAAGTGCATGCCCTTTGGTCCATGGGTGGCCGTGGTCAAACCTGGAAAGGGCACCACAAGTTCTTACTTCAGCCGTGGGACTGGCAGCCCAGCCCCCAGCCTTCAGGCCCTCCCTGGCCTGAAGGTGGGGCCTCACTGGGGACCTGCCCCCATCTGGGCAGGAATCTGTTTGCCTCCTCTGCCTTCATGGTACCAGGGCTTGGCCAGACTTTGCCCCAAGATCAGAGCAGGTACTGACAGCAGGGAGGAGCTAGGCAGTGGGAACAAGCACTTCTCAGCCTTCAAGGGCAGGGGATCCTTCCTGGGCCCCCAAGAGTACAGGGATGCCTGAGTCTGCAGCCCTGGTTTGGGTGGCTGCAGCTGCGCCCAGGAAAGCAGGGCTCCTGCCTGCTCTGTGGAGCAGGAGGCCTGGGTCTGGAGTCACAGTTTGGGCAGCTGCAGCGGCACCCAGGGAGCTCCTGCCCTAACTCAGAAGGGGCAGGGTTCCTCCTTGTCCCCAGCTCCTGCTGGCTCCATGGAGCCTGCAGCCCCGGCTGTGATTCCCTGCTGTAGCAGGTGTGATGGCAGCCAGTAGCTGCTGCCATCAATTGCTCCCAGGAATCTTTATGGTCAATTCAGAAACATTATTTCAATCCCAGAATATATATGATGATTCAAAGCAATCTCAGGCATTTACTGAAGTCCTTTAATATCACATTCCAATTTCTAACTCATTGGATCTCATTTCCATTTTACAATAGTTTGCCCAAATAGTTACCATCAGGAAATGCTTCTTCAAGCTTGATTTCCATGTATGCCCCGAGCTTTCTTCACAGCTTTGTTTCTTTTGAGCCAGAAGATATTCTTTCATATTTTAATATATTTAATTTTCATCATAAAAGATCTACACCATAGAATTTATTTTTAAAATTTCACAAAATACTTTTTATCTTCTACCCTCACATTTTTTCATTCATTTGTTTTTATTTCAAAGAAAAAAACTAGAATGTGCCAATCCTTTTGGACAGAAGTAACTTAAGTGCCTATTTTTGTCATACTTTCTTACAAGTCCTTTAAACCCTTAAAATAATTTCAAAATTTATCCTAAAGTCCTCTTTGGAATAAAAATTCTTGACAATTTACTAAAATGTGTGTTATACCCTTGATAACGGCAAGTTTCCAAATCCATCTCTGACTCTTACAGCCAGGTCATTTACCAAAGCGGCCCAATAACAGAGGTGGAAGAAAGTAGGGGTGGTTCTAGGTTCATGCCTAGGCATTAACTGGCATGAACCTAGAACCATCCTGGCACTTTTCTCTCTTCTTTATTTTCTACCTGTTTCAGGTGGGCTCCTTTTCCTGGATTTAATTTCCAAGCTTTATCCTCTGATCTCTTTTTATAATTGAATCAGCCACTAAAGATGACTCCCACCATTTTGAACCCCAGAAACTCTGTATAATTTTCAGTTTTGCTAGCCACAGCCACCCAGTCAAGTATTTACCAAACATCTACAATGTACCAGAAATAGCAAAGATATACCACTTCAGTCCCAAGTTATGTTTTGTCATGAAAAGTTCTTGTGTATTAATCCACGGTAGCAAAATGCACACACACACACACACACACACACACACACACACACACACACAATATTCCTAAGGTGATGAAAGAAAGAACTGTAAAACCTTAAACAAAATAATAGGTATATTTTAAACAATGTTGCTGGCTAGAATTTCCATACCAAGGAGATGTATACTCTAAAATGTCCAGGCCGGGCGCGGTGGCTCACGCCTGTAATCCCAGCACTTTGGGAGGCCGAGACGGGAAGATCATGAGGTCAGGAAATCGATATCATCCTGCCTAACACGGTGAAACCCCGTATCTACTAAAAATACAAAAAAAAAAATTAGCTGGGAGTGGTGGCGGGCGCCTGTGGTCCCAGCTACTCTGGAGGCTGAGGCAGGAGAATGGCGTGAACCCAACAGGTGGAGCTTGCAGTGAGCCGACATCACGCCACTGTACTCCAGCCTGGGTGACAGAGCGAGACTCCATCTCAAACAAAACAAACCAAAACAACAACAAAAAAAACAAAAAACAAAAAAATGTCCAGATACAGCTCAAAGAAGCTTCTGGTCCACTATTTTCTTTCATTACTTCAGAATCATTTTGCTTCATGTTAGAAAAACTATGAGTTCCAATGAATGATCCAAACTGGTTTGCTGGTGGAAATTTGCTAAGACTGACTTTCAAAGTATTTTATTGACTGATATTGGTATAATTGGGCAAGAATAGTCTAGAAAAAATTCACCACCCTTGAACAATTTTAGCTCTAAAAATATTTAAAATTCTCAGTAAGACTTCTGAGAGGCCAGAGTAAAATAATGTTATAAAGCTCTTACAATGCACTAAGCTAAAATTGTTCTCCGTATGGATAATTATACCCAATTCCTTGCATTTGTTATGAAAGTCAGGAAGATATTTGCCTGGGGTTGAAGGCATCGCTATATTATTACCCTTTATCAGAACTGTGGTCACATAGTTGAATTTTTTTTTAGTAAGACAATGAGGTAAAAAATCATCTTAAAAGTCAGTGCCTGACTAAAATTTGAGGCATTTTTTAATAATAGGAAATCCATGGCTCAGCCTAAGTTCCAGAGTCTGTTTACACAGAGCCAGCTGATGAAATACACTGATGCTTTTTTAAAAATTAAATGGTGCTAATAATAGATATTTTTGAGCCACTTCAAAGTAAACAAAATACAACAGAATCAGACCATATACATAGTTCTTTCCTTGTTGTAGCTCATGGTTTTGACAACAGCACTTCTTAATTTTTTTGTCTGCCTAATCTTTTTTCATCTAGTCAGGAGCATCGCCTCTCCTGTGAATTAGGCAAAAAGCAAAAATACTTACAAATATAATTCCCAGTGTCAATATTTTTTCCTGTATTTCTCTCCTTGAAGTTCTTTCAGCCTGCTACTGTGAAACTTACTCCTAGATCATTATTTTCATCCTTTAATTTTTGACATTTCCACAGAACAAAGAGTTCAATTCTCATTTCCCACGAATATGACTCAGGCTATTCCCACATCTGTGCTATCACTTTTCAGAAAATAGGGACCTCCACTTTCAATCACAAAAGGAGAAGTTTATTTTTGTCCAATTCAATACGTATTTTGAGAGTTTCATCCGATAGTGAGTTTCTTTTTTCTAGAATGCTTTAGGATTAGTTCCTCAAATATTTCAACCATTTTAGCCTTCTTCTCATTATCTGTTTATAAATGAGCTAAATTTTAGGAAAAACACCTGCTGATGGCCATGGTTTTAGGCTTTCAAGTTAACAACATAGGGAAAGACACCAAGCCAAAAACATCAGTCATAAAGATTATTTCTCCTGATACTATTTTTAATTTTTAATGAGGCAAACATATTCATATACATCTATACACACATACATATATGCATTATATAAATAAGTATACATGTGCATGTACAATTTATATGCAAACAGACTCCTTAAATGCATATGATTTTTACCTTGGACTATTTTTGAATAGAGAAAATGAAAGTAGAAAATAGGTTTAGGGAAACTTCCACAGTAATCAAGACAAAGACATTATTGATTTAAAAGAATTATTTTCCCTTTTATCCTTTTATCCAAAATTATAGTGGACATTTTAGACTGAGTAGAAATATTCAGTCTCCCCAAAGCATGTTCTACTGCTTAACACTGGTGCACCCACTTTAATTCGTAGGTATACCAAAGAAATACGGACTTTGGGGTGATAGAAGGGTAATAAAACCAAGAAATATGCATTTTCCAAAGTGACATTCTGAGGCCTAAATTTTTAGTTGTTTACTGAAGCTCTTTTTCCATAATATACAGCTTCAAGTGAAAGCCAACAGAATCTTTAACAGCCTAAACCCAGCAGTGACTTCCCTATTTATTTTGGACAATAACAAGATTGATCAATTTTTTTGCCCTTTAATATTGTCAAGAAAGAAAAGAAATATTTGATAGTAAGATAACACCTTAAACAAAATTTGTATCCCCAACTCAACTTTTTTTTCTAATTTTTAATTTAATTTTTAATCTTGTAGTAAAGTATTACATTCCTCTGTAAAAGTATAAAATTAATAAATTTTTAGCTCAGCCATTTTTCATAAAGAAAACTCACCTATGTAACTGTCATCCACATTAAAAATAGGATGCTATTAACAACCAGAACACCCAAGTTCCCTCTCAATCACTCTAGCCCTTGACTAGCATCCACTATTCTGTCTTTCAAAATACCACGTTGGTTTGCTTGTCTTAAAACTATGTAAATAGAATTATATGGTAGTTTTTGTTTCATTTCTTACTTCCATGAGGTGAAGTCTCAAGATCTGTACATTGTTATTTCATGTAGAAATAGTTTGTCAATTTACATTACTGCATATTAATTTTTATGAATTAATATATCCATTAGTGATGAATATTTGATATCTTCCATGTTATAGCTTTTATGAATATTGATTTTATGAACATGCATATGCATATATTGTGGTAAACATACATACTCATTTCTTTGAGTATGTACCTAGAAAGTGGAATTGCTGAGTCCTGCAGTATGATTTTAAAGAAATTGCCAGTTTTTAAAAGAGGTTTTAACCAATTTTTTTCTTCCGTCAATACTGTATGAGTGTTCCAGTGGCTTCATAGCCTCCTTAATTTTAGTTTTTTTTTTTTCATTTTAGTCATTCTGGTGGTTGTGAAATGATCATTCACGGTGGAGGCTAATGAATTTGGCTATTTTTAAATATGCATATGAAGTATTTTGCTATCTTCTTCTTAAGATGACTTATTAAGTTTTTTTCTCTTTGTCTTTTGGGTTGCCTGTATTTTTTCCTCAATGATTATAAGAGTTCTTTCTACAATATGAGTGTTGAGACTTCATAAGTAATGTATAATATAAATATGTTCTCCTATTTAGTGGCTTGCTTTTAACTCAATGGTATCTTTTCATAATCAGAAGTTCTTAATCTTAATGAAATCCACTATATCTATTTGCAATTTTATGAATAGTGATTTCGTGTCTAGTTTTTAAAATTATTGCCTATCTGAAAGCCAGGAAAATATTGTCTTATATTTCTCTCAAAAATCTTGCTTTATTTACTTTTCACCTTTAGGTGAATAACCCACTTGGAACTGACATTTCTTTATGTGAGTTGGAGTATCATCTCATTTTTTTTCCATAAGACTATCCAATTAATCCTTTTTATATAGCTCTACAGTACCATCTTGGTCATGAATCAATTTGTGATATATGTGTAAATCTGTTGGTGGATTCTATTCTGCTTCATTAGACTATGAATATGTCAATACCACACTGCCTTGATTATTTGGCTTTATAAACCTCAATGTCTGAGTTTCCTCAAATTTTCTTTCTTAACCTTTCTTTATTAGTCTTAGAATTGATTATTCTTGGCCAATTGTATTTCCATGTAAATTTTATAATCAGGTTATCAATTTTTACAAAAAACCTATTGGAGTTTTTATTAAGGTTTAATTAAAAATGTGAATCTGTTTTTGGTGAATGGACTTCTTTGCAATGTACATGATATATTCTATGTTTAATTATTCTGCAATTTTTGAAACTAAATTACTTCATCACATTCTGAAGAGGAAGTCCCCATAGGAGTTTAAATTTCAAATTACCTTACCTAAATTAGAGACCTTAAAAATATATTGCAAATGAATATACATGAGAGATTGGGCTTTCAGGAATCAGGACTATCGTATAAGTAGAAAGGCTTTTGCATTCTATTTCATAGTTTATATGAGAAATATTTGGAAGCTCACATAAATATGTAAAATTCTTTTCCAATTCCATTGTTTAGTTTTATTCTTATCTTGGATTTAATAAGTACATTAATTGTCAATCAACCACCAGGATTCCAAAGAGATATTGAGAGAAGACAGAATATAGGAAAACCATTCAGCTACTTTCCATTGTAGTGGGCCCTACTTTTTATTAAACTGTGTAATTGAACCGTATATGGAGACAAAGGCAAAGTTAGTTATGTCAGAATACAGAGTAATCTATAACACGTTAAAAAAGAAAAAAAGGTAACTAATAAAGTTTTTGAAAACTGAAACTCCTCTATTCAGTCCAAATCATAGTCTCAGGATTTGAGGTCAATATTTCATGTCAACAGATTACACAAAAGATCTCTGGTATAGTAGACTATAAAAAAACAGCCAAGCAAGCCAGTTGTAAAAAACTGGCCTTTTCTGAAAACTAGTATATTCTCTTTATCTGTTTCATAATGTATTTTTAGTAATATTTTCATTGTACTTATTTCTTGACAAAGTCTGATAATATATGCATAAATCATGTGTTATTGAAATTGGGTATTCTAATTCAACATATCAACCAAAATTACATCTTTCCTTATGCTAGGATAAATTGGGCTAAAGAGATCATTTTTAGGTCAAATTTTCACTTGAAAGGGAATAAAATGTACTTTCTAATTATATTTAACATTTTCTTACTTACTTTATTTAGTTCGTCAGATAAATTAGATATCTGCAGGCCAGCTATGAACAGACGAGAAGAACAACGTTGCTCTCTTTCTAAATGATATTATTTCTTTTAGCTCAACCATGAATGTCCATTTTGAACAATAAAGCCTATTATTAACTGAGGAAATATTTTAAGATCGAATACAGTAAAATGAGCATTGTTGAATTTGGACAACATAATCATGCAGGTAAATGTATGATACCTAATAATCTTATTCAGTCTCTGAACTTGCTCAGCTATTTAGGGGAACATTTTATATTTCTGTATCTTAATTGGCTTGCCAAAAAGGCAGATTTTTTCAAAATTAGGTCTTACATTAAAAATACACAAATGGATTTTTCTTAATGTGGTTTCTGTTACTAATATACACTTTAAATATTTTAGATAAAAAAAGGTCTCTTCCATGCTTTTTGGAACAAAATATTGGGTCTCAGTTATATACTTATTAAACTACTTAGATTAAAATTTCTTTTTTGAGCTGGGTGCTGTGGCTCACGCCTGTAATCCCAGCACTTTGGGAGGCCGAGGCGGGTGGATCATGAGGTCAGGAGACCGAGACCATCCTGGCTAACATGGTGAAACCCCGTCTCTACTAAAAATACAAAAAATTAGCCGGGCGTGGTGGCGGGCGCCTGTAGTCCCAGCTACTCGGGAGGTTGAGGCAGGAGAATGGCGTGAACCCGGGAGGCGGAGCTTGCAGTGCGCCGAGATCGCACCACTGCAGTCCATCCTGGGCAACAGAGCGAGACTCCGTCTCAAAATAAAATAAAATAAAATAAAAAATTACTTTTTTGAAAACAAAATACGTGTTCCATACTAGTAAGCATCCATGATGCCCATATGTCTAATGATTCTTCCACATATGGGTAAGAATAAATCACAAGATTCTGAATCTCCGAAAGTTCATTTTCTGAACTACTTAGATCGAAAGCACATTTGGCACTTTAAGCACTTTTTCTCAGGCCTGAAAAATGAACGTATATCTATAAATCAACACGGCATAGAGGAAATAGCAGCAAACAGGGAACCAGAGGATGTGCTGTTTGGTCTAGAGCTGCCACTCCTCACAGTAGATTGTGGACACGGTGCTTAACCTCCCTGAGGAGGCCATGTTTGAGCGGAGTATTGACTGACAAAGTGGAGACAGCGAAGGTCTGTGTAAGATGCTGAGGAACTATATCCCCTGCCTTCTGTTCCCGTCATGGCTACGTCCATGGGATGTATAAGATGTGTAGCTTTTATGCTTCATTGAATTATTAATATGCTGCTGCTTTTTTTAATACACCCCTTCAATTCTCAGAACATGATATTATAAATAAAAGATATTGGGGTCAAATTTAGAGACTTCGAGTTATTAATCGGGTTAAAAAACAGTACTTCAAAATTTTCTCTTCCTATACACTGTATTTCTTTTCTTCTTTTTATTTTGAGTTCTGGGATATATGTGCAGAACGTGCAGGTTTGTTACATAGGTATAAATGTGCCATGGTGTGATAGTACGATACTACAAAATTTTGTTTACTTTAAATGAAAGTTGTACATAAGCTATCCAGTGTTTGAAGAAAATTCCTATTTCTATATCTCAGAAATCTCATAATAAATCTTATCCTTGTACACACCATCATCAGTATAAGGGTTTGCTTACCTAAAGATTCATATATTTCTTTCTCCTTGATAATCTTGAATTCTCTGAATAACCATGAAAATATGGCATTGAGACATTTAAGGCCTGCCTCTGAAAATATCATCTTCTTCTTGAGGACAGAATTTTTTGAGAAATAATAGCTTATTTACCAAATGGAAAATTTTCACTTTTATTCATCAAACATGTACGTTAGAAAACTATTAGAAGAATGCAAAGAAGAGTGAATAGATTATGTAATTTAGTGCGCATTTGTAAATTCTATCAATTTTTAAAAATTAATTGAAAGTGTAAAATAACTTAAAGATCTTAAAATTTAGGTTCTCTTGTACTTAGGAAAACCTAATGCTATTCCAAGTTTTTAAAACGCTAATTGAAATTTGTGGCTTTTTCTTTTCCTCCACCTAAAAATCCCATTGAATCTGATGACCCAGCCTAGATTTGCTTGTCAAGAAACTGACAATTTTTAATTTTTGTGAGATTAACGAGTAATAGCAGAAAACATATTTATACAGTTGTATGATGAGATATACCAGCTTATAAATAGTTAATTTTTTTATTCACTAAGAAAAATATTGTTTTCCTATATTCAGAATAGTGGAAATACACAATATTAAAGTTATAATTTTAACTACATTGTAAAAGGTACAGTAATTACATTTGCCAAAAGGTAAAATTGGCTTTGAGAACATTTGTGCAATTCAAGATTTTCAATTCTATTAGCTGTATTGAAAGTTCTCTCAAATCACAAAGCAGAAATTACAAAATTGGCAGAATGACTTTGATTAGGTCAAGTACTTTGTAGATGGGGTAAGATTATAGTGATAAATCCTTTTGAAATAGAACAACCTATTCAGTTTTACTTTTAACAAGCCCTTCTTACATCTCACACGATGATGAACTATAGAAATAAAAAGGTAAATGATGTTAAGACCTTTGCTCTCAAAAGAAAATAACAAAAACAAAACCTAGAGCCCTTTCTAAGGTTAAAATCAGCTGTCTTTTTACAGAATTCATTTTGGATTTTCATTCTGAAGACTTCCAACCAATAGGGTAGCCTTTGCCAGAAATTAATTATGGTTGTATACATAAATATTATTTATATGAGCCAACTGTACTGTGATCAATTTTAGTAAATTATTTACATACTTTCAATGTTTATGTTTAATTGAAATATGCCAATGCTTTTAGAGTTTGTTAAATTCATAAAAAAGTATGCATGTATACAAGGGAACTTGACTATATCTTATTAATTTAATGAAGTTTGATATAAGGCAGATGTATTTTTGATGCTAGTCAAAAAGTGTTAGTTGCCGGGCGTGGTGGCTCACGCCTGTAATCCCAGCACTTTGGGAGACCAAGGCGGGCAGATCACGAGGTCAGGATATCGAGACCATCCTGGCTAAAACGGTGAAACCCCGTCTCTACTAAAAATACAAAAAATTAGCCAGGTGTGGTGGCGGGCGCCTGTAGTCCCAGCTACACGGGAGGCTGAGGCAGGAGAATGGTGTGAACCCAGGAGGTGGAGCTTGCAGTGAGCCGAGATCGCGCCACTGCATTCCAGCCTGGGTGACAGAGTGAGACTCCGTCTCAAAAAAAAAAAAAAAAAAAAAAAAAAAAAAAAAAAGTGTTAGTTACACAATTAATAAAACTCCATATATTACATATTATATTGCACATGTGTATTTTTAAAAATAACTTGAAGTTCCTTTGAAAGCACAATTTTGTTTTAAATGCATTTTGGAAAATGCACACTGGGATGACACTCCAATCATTTTAATGAAATTTTTATTTTTAAAATAAAAAATATGTGTTGAATCTTGACTAGATCAATATTCACTGTATGAAAAAAATAAATTAAAGTGGCTATATTACGGACCCCAATAAAAAAGGTTAATTTGAAACAGATTTTGACCTGCATATTGGTACCACCACATGAGCCAAAAGCACAACACCAAGGCACAGCTCACTATTTTATTTTTCTCTCAATGTAACAAGATTTTAAAAAAATAATAAAAAGATGGAAGGAACTAGAGTAATAGTGGGAGAATCCCTTTTTAGTCCAGTAGGATTTGGTCTGGCATGCAAAATATTTCAATTGCTTATGGTAGATAGCAATTCAAATATTTGACTATAGGAGTTATTTACTTAAAGATTGTGAAGAAAAAAATGCAAAACCCACTCCAAATTTTACTGATCTCCAGCCTGGAACTTCTCACACACTTTAATTTTCAAAAGAACATATCAACTCCACATCTCAGAGTCAACAATAGGTACCTTTATCATGAATGGCATTAAAAGGGATGGTTTTTTTGTGTGTGATCTCATTATGGACTCTGTCGTTTGAGGACAGCCTCTTCATTTCTTGGAATGTATAACATGGGCAACCAGCATTTGGGATGCATGCACTCCCACCATCTCTGTAATATTTTTATATATATATATATCTTAATCACTGCGACATTCTAATTCTGGCCATGTTGATTTAAGAATAAAACTAGAGGCCGGGCGCCGTGGCTCATACCTGTAATCCGAGCACTTTGGGAGGCCGAGGTGGGCGGATCACAAGGTCAGGAGATCGAGACCATCCTGGCTAACACAGCAAAACCCCGTCTCTACTAAAAATACAAAAAAAAAAAAAAAAAAAAAAAAATTAGCCAGGCATGGTGATGGGCACCTGTGGTCCGAGCTACTCCAAAGGCTGAGGCAGGAGAATGGCGTGAATCCGGGAGGCAGAGCTGGAAGTGAGCCAAGATCGCGCCACTGCACTCCAGCCTGGGTGACAGAGTGAGACTCCATCTCAAAAAAAAAAAAAAAAAAAAAAAAAAAAAAAAAAACCTAGAATTATATATACCCTATATGGAAATGTAGTGGGTTTCAAAAGATTCCAATAATAAGTACAAATATGGAATTATCTATAGAAAAACAAATGCTGAATGCAATACTATATTAATAGTAGTTATTCATTGATATAGTTTGCATTTGTGTCATCCCCCAAATCTCATGTCAGATTGTAATCCCCAGTGTTGGAGGAGAAGCCTGGTGGGAGGTGACTGGATTATGGGGGCGGATTTCCCCCTTGCTGTTCTCATGATAGCGAGTAAGTTCTTAGGAGATCTGGTTGGTAAACTCCCCTCTTCTCTCTCTCTTCCTCCTGCTCTGGCCATGTAAGACGTGCCTGCTTCTCCTTTGCCTTCTGCCATGGTTGTGAGTTTCCTGAGGCCTCTCCAGTCATGCTTCCTGTAGAGCTTGTGAAACCATGAGTTAACTAAACCTCTTTTCTTCATGAATTACTCAGTCTCAGGTAGTTCTTCGTAACAGTGCAAGAATGGACTAATACATTCATTATAAAGGAAATATCCAAGAGCCAAATGGAAGCAGACTACCAAGTAAACTGAGGTGGCAGGTTTGTGATAGCAACCGAAAAAAAAAAAATAACCCAACAACCTATAGTAACCAAGCTTTCCATGGAGAAATGGAGAACGAATAACACTGAAATATGTGTGTGCTGAACACTGGTCTTTGCCACTTCTATTGGTTGACAGTACAGATCACCCCAACTCTTTCTGTATATTGCTCTTTATAAGCCTTCACAACAACAAAAGTCTGAACACGCTCATAATATAAACTAGTCTGGGATTTCCATGAGCTAAAGATTTGAAAGATTATTAAATATAGCTGTGCTTTTGTTTATGAGCAGCTCTTGGCCCTCTTTTTCCCCTACCATCCAAAACCTCTAATAGGAAAAAGAAAATTCCATATTTCACGTCATGTTTTCATTTACAGATAACAATCACTAGATTTGCCCCAAGAATATACATCTAGCTTGCATTTTCGTGATTTATAAAAGCCTTATGGATTTTTTTTTTTGACTAGAGCTATGTCACTGATATTAAAATTGGCAGTCTTAAAGGGATTTCTTTTATTTGACAAAACATATTGTGCTCAAGGTTAATAATACATTTCAGCAATGTACATAGTGCTCTTGGCAGACATGTGCTCCGTTTCATCATTTTGATAGGCAGATCCTTCATCATTTGATAGGCAGATTCTTCTTCATAGTAAGTAAAATCCTGCCAAAAGTTAATGCTCTGAATTGCTTTAAAATTCATTTTAATGTAAATTTGGATAGAACACTCCTTCCTTGCTATCAGACTAGCAAGTCAGTGTAAGAAAACTGGTTGGCCGGAAAGGAAGTTGGTAATTTTAATAGGAAACTCATTACAAAACAGTAAGTGGGATAAAATCGCACTTCCATGTTTGTTGGGAAAATCTGAAAAGTTTTGTTGCTTATGGGGAGAGAGAAAAAAGACTACTGAGAAGATTATGTCTAAAACCAAATTCCAAGCCACCTTTTATCAATAGAAACATAATACTAAATGTTGATATTTTTAGCAAAAGATAACAAAGTACAAGTATTGAGATTCTGGAAGGACATCACGCAAATGTTGTCGAAACATATATGGATTAAAATAATCTTACTGTGCTCTGTTACTGGAGTTCATTATAAATATGGTCTCTAAAAGTAATGTTTAGGTTAACCCACAGTTAAGGCAATGTATAATTCCAACATTTTTTCTCTCATTAAAAAGAAAATTTAAATTGCCCTACTTTGCAAAGGTTATGAGTCTCATTTTGTTTGGCATCAAAAACTGCAAGAAAAGTCTACTGCAAACTAACAAATATTGATTGGGCCTTTGTGATGTACCAGCTTCAGCCAGTTATGGGAAAACAGATTCAAATATGTTTCTTGCTATTATGGGTCTTAAAGTGTACCTGGAGAGTAAGTCAATGAAAGTAGGATAGCACCTCCTGCTATAATTGTTTGTGTGAGTGTTTTGCATAAATTTGGGGGTATAGGCATAAAGGAACTGACAATAGTGACTTTTTCAGAAAATTTCTCTATAGGCAGTGTGATTCATGTACAATACATAGGGATTATCTGTACCATTTGAAAAATAGGAAGGCTTTTTGTTTGGAATGACCAACAGATTTGAAATAATGTTACCCTTAGGATTATGACAATTAAGGCCATCTCACAAGCCTAGAGCAAATACTACTATTGGAAATAAGATGGAGGAAGCAAGCAAAAACTAGATGATGAAATAACTTTGGTGCAAAGCTAATTACTGTGCAAATTATTATAAATATTATAGAGAATCATTAAAAGATTATAATGTCAATAAAGTTTTGGTCATTCTTGATGTGCCGATTTCTTCAGTGGTATATTATTAAAAGGGGAGACAGCTGAAATGCTTGGGGCCCACAACAAAGAAACACATTTGGATAGACAGAATGGAAAAATTTATCACAATGGTTTTCCATCTGTCTGTCCCCCTCCCAATACCCCGCTCACTAGTGAGAGTTACTTAAGAAAGAATACAAAACTTGTTAATTTCTAAGTATCAGAAATAGAGAAGATAATCAATAACATTATAAAAAAATAGTTTGTAGCCTTAAAACTGCCATGTTTTAAGTTGCATAATAACTGTTTCCTAGTATTAGCCAAAGATGTGACTAAATTGATAAAATATTAAGTAAGTATAAAAATACTTGAAAAGGCAAATAATTATACACACCTAAATTAAAAACATTGAGTAAGAACTAAGAGATCCTGCAGAAACTGATCTGTTTTGGCCTTATAAACTCTACATATATTCTTTTAAGAGGAGTTAAACTTCCTTTTGTAAACCCTGGACAGGACATGTGTACTATCGCAATGTTGTATGCAGATTAGAACATGCTGTCAGGCCTAGAGTTAATTGAGTTGCAACTTCCCAGGGAAGTTGAACCTGTCACTCTGACTCCACCAACTTATCTAGTGATGCCTAACAACTCAGGGCTAACAGGACACCCTGGCTGAAGAGTTACTGCAGTTTCCTAAAGTGTTTACACTTGGTTTCTCACTGGAAAATCCGGCTCATCACACATCCAGAATGTATGAAGCAATTTAGATCTACAGACAATAGCCAGATGGGCTGCCTTGAAGAAAAAAAGTCTCTTGTTTACAGATAAAATAAGGAGAGAAATGCCGCCTAAGGCCAAGTGCCCAAAAACTGCCTAGGCAAGCTTCAGGGGGCTAAATTCCCAAACTCAACCTGCTGTCTCCAGAGGGTAGATTTTTGTATTAGAATGTATTATAGAGTTCATGATAATTGATTGTATTCTATTGAAGCAACAACTCATTTTGCATGGATTAGGAAGCCCTTTACAGAGATATGCCATGAGGGAAAAAATTGCCTTTGATATAACAAATAAGCAGAATTAACCTTGAAATGAAGATTATAATACATTACAGTGCTATGTAGAAAATATCAGAGAAGTGAGAAGTAACTCTGTGTAAAGAGTAAAAACCTTGACAAGACTAATTCTTTTTCATTTTTTTTCCTAGAATAGAGATTTGTTTTTATTTTTCACTTTAAATGATGTAGGTATGAAAATAAATCTCATTTTTATATACTTAAAATCATACACTTTATGTCATTGAAATGAGACAGGTACATAACAAGGTATCTTACTCTTGTTTGTTTAGAAAAAAGAAAAACAATAGCATCTTACAAGAGCAGGGATAAAATAATAAATGTCCTAGATGATGACTTGGATTTGAAAAATATTCAAATTTTATCTCATTTCCTATATAAATCTTTGAATGTACTGCTCCATATCGAATTCTACATTGGTTTCTTCTCTTTCCATTTTAATGAGTCTTTTCTAGAAAGTCAAGATCTCTTGAGTTTGGGGAAATGTAATCAACTCAAAACTGTTCAACAGCACAGAACTTTGCAATGTTTATGGAGTGAAAGTACAGCCTGCTGCGATGAGTTATGTCTGTAAAAAAAAAAATTAAACTTTGATAATCCATAAGTCCTAGCCTGGGGGGGGGGGTACAAGCATATGTTTATGTGTGTGTGTGTATTTTTACATATACAAATATGTCTGTTAAAAAGTGGCCTGTATATCCAAAGTATAAGCTAGGTATAAACCTTTGGGGTCTACAAATAGTATCTGGTAATGTGTTACAAAATGTAAGATATCACTATTACGAACTTTTCTTTTTTTGGGAAGAAACTGTCTACATCTCAGTTGAGTCTGTGAAATTAGTCATTGTAAAAGCAACTAGTTAAAAAGGCATTTACCTTTAATTATTTTATTTAAATTTCAACCCATGACTAGTAAAGCAGTGAAGAAAAGGTATTTTAAAGTTAAGAATACTTCTATCTTTATAAAGAAGTAGATACTATTCCAATCTCATTAGGAAAAACAATCTGCATGCCTAGAGAAGCCTTAATCAGCATGTATTGAGCATCAACTAAGTGCAACATTTCTGTTATGACACTGTTAAGGATCAACGAAGAAATAAAACAGTATCTCCAAGAAAGTTGACTCTAAACTTTCCCTGAGCATTAGAGTCAACTGGAAAGTCTTTCAGAATACCAATTTACGTTATCGGTCTAAAGATTCTAAATCAGAATCATGTGGATGTGGAAGTCAGGAATCAGATTCTCCAACTGATGGAGGTACAACCCAGCTAGAAAAATGCTATATTGGAGAGGTTCTTCCCAAATACCAGTATTCATAAGGATCAGTTGGGAATCTTGATAAAATATATTTTCTTATGGAGTAGGTGTGGCTTCCACACAGAAATTCTGTGAGAAGCTACATCCTCAATCAGCTCTACATGTTGACTTGAAGCTGTAATTTAAAATTTAGGTGACAGAAGAAACCATAAAGTAACCAAGTTAATTTAAAGTGATTCCAGACTAACAGTGCTCTAATTTCTGGCAGATGAAATATACCTTCCCTCTGTAGGAATCCACCACTATTTTGGCACTTGAATAATTCCCACAAATAAATTGCTAAATAAAACAAAGACTTCAGGAATAACACTCTTTTAAAGTAGTGATCTCCTTTGCTGAAGTAGAAATAAACTGAGCTTTATTCTATGAACAGATCATTTTGATGGTTTTTGGGGGGAGGAATATTTAAAAATCTGAACTAAAAATCTGAACTGAAAAAATGACATTGGAAACTGTTCATAGTAAATGTTAAGTAAAAAAAAGAAGGCTACAAAATTGTATATATATATATGGTGCAGTCCCATTTGCTTAAAAATATGTATATATAAAAAAGAGGTAAGAGCTAAAAATTCACACACCAAATGTTAACTTGTCTCCAGGATAAATAAGCATGTACTACTTTTAATCAGAAACAAAAACCAGTGTGTTTTCAAAAAGTGGAGAGCTAAGTCTCTGTTCTAACTTCTTGCTATCATTGTTGACAATATGTTTATATTAATTCAGCACCATTTATGGCCTCTTAGCCAAGCATATCCTGTTTGTGACAGCATAAGTCATTGTAATGGAAAAGATTATGATGCACTGGCCTGATCTAAGACTTCACTGCATTCATCAGCCACAGGAAACAAAGACATGCAATTTTTTCATAATTTTTTTAGTAATAATTGACTATTAGAGAAAATGAATGGCAGAAAATAATTACGGGCAGACAAGACGGTCAGCAAATCAAACTGGGAAATGCAGTCTCAGTTTTATTAATGCGGTGATTTCAGAACATTACAAAGATATTATTGTTTTGTTCTCAGTCTACTCCTGAAATCACTGTTTTTACCAGAAGTTTCACAATTCTTTGCTGACTGCAGTGACCCCCAATGTGTTTTTAATTCAGAAATCCAGTAATCCCACATCAAGGATTTGGTGCTGAACATTTTATGTTTAATAATATTCAGGGTCATTTTGAACTCCTCCCTGTGCACATAGCCAGTAATAATGCACGGTGATATTGCGGTAACATTTCCTGCCTCTGACTAGCTGCCTGCTGCACAGGCATAAAATCTTAAAAGTTTTATTTTCCATTAAACTTGAAATATCAAAAAAAGGAGTCAGGACAGAAACATATTGACACATAAAAGACACAAAATTGCATAGGCCACCAGAGGTTTTTAAGAAAACTGTAGATGTTGGAAAAGATCTTTTAGAGCCTACACCTAAAGCCTTTCCTCTGATTCAGTGTCATAGGCAAAGAGTGCTTTTGCAATTTCATGGATAAAGGCTCAAGTAGAGAGAATTCAGATGTAGATCCTGAAGCACATGTGCCTGGGTTTCTCCACTTTTTTTTTGAATGATGTTAAACCAAAAATAAGGAATTTATTACACAGGCAAAAACTAGAATGAAAATTAGTTCCATTGCCAGACTTACAACACCAATCTGTGCATTTTGAAGAAGGCTAACAAAAATAAAATAAATCTTATACTAAATTGTTGGCTTTGAGAAAACGAAAAATGGGAATGACCCTACTGCAGTCACTAAACACAGTAGGATAGATGGTTCTCTTGGGAAATATTCTTATAGATTATATAAACAGAAAGGACTTTGAAGAAAAAGATCAACCTACATTAATAAGCTAAAATTTTAAAATTGAGCAAGCAATGGAGGTGCTCAAAGGTAAAATCAGTAGCCTGATTTCTTGTTTCACCCTTAAACTCACAAAAAGACATCTCTCTAAATAATAAAGGACAATATTTCAAAATTATTGCTGATAGAGGTAGACAAAGCTTACCATTACATAGCCTTTCCATGTATTCTAAATTTGTGGTGAGCTCTGAGACTGATTCTATTTTCCTACTTACACTTCCAGCTCAGAAAAGACAAAAGATTTCTAAAGACAAGTGAACATGTTGTTCAAAGTTCAAACCTAGGCCATAATTTATCTCAAGGAAACATTTTTTTTCTCTTGAGACCATATAGACTATAAGTTTTCCAGGCCTGATAACCAAGAGAAAATTTGGAGTATTCTGGGATATTACTAAAACCTGCAGGCAATGAGGTCCTAGGGTTTTCTGAAATATCCACAGCACCCATGACAGCCAAGTAGTCAGATACTTAATGAAACTGTAATACAAGTTGTGATAGAATAAGCATGGTCTCCATTCTTTCTGAAGGAAGCTACCTTGCACTTGGTTTTCTCCCCTGGCTAGCTTCCTATTGGTCACTTTCGTGTGTTCATGCAGTCAAGAATAGCTTATCCACAATCACAAAAATCAATGTAAAAGTCTGAACCTAGCTCACTCTTGGACCCCAGAGAGAAAAATAATTTTCTTCCACTTCAATTTAGTCCTGCCTCAGTGAGCCCTCTGATACTGCCTCAGAATTAAATCTTCCCAGCTTATATGTTTGAGAAAATTCTAAACACTCCACAACCTTAAAGCTCAGTCAAGGTAACAATATAATAGTTCAGCACTTCCTTTCTTAAAGTCAGTATTAGGTACTATTTTTTAAATCTCAGGTCATTCATTTATTTGCCCAGACTTTCCTTTATTATAGACCAAAAAAGATGTTTAAGCATGATTTACAAAAATTTCCATCCAAATGCCACCTCTCTAAATATCTGCTTATGGAATTATACAATTTAAACATTCGAAGTTTTACAGAAACAGGAAAGACTATCTCCAGCATTATAATAAAAGTATTTATTTATTTATTTATTTTTTTAATTGTGTGGGTACAAGTAGGTGCATATATTTATGTGGTACAAGGGATGTTTTGATACAGGCATGCAATGTGAAACGAGCACACCATAAAGACTGGCAGTATCCATCCCCTCAAGCATTTTTCCTTTGAGTTACAAACAGCCCAATTACACTGAAGTTATTTTAAAATATTCAATTAAATATACAATTAAGTTATAATTGACTATAGTCAACCTTTTGTGCTATCAAATAGTAGGTCTTATGCATTTCTTCTAATTTTTTTTCCTATAAAGGGAATCTTTTTCCCTTAAAGCTGCAGCTGTCAAGTTTTATATAAAATTTGTTAGTGGATATGGTTAGAAATGGATTTTGAGGCTGTGCGTGGTTGCTCATGCCTATAATCCTAGCACTTTGGGAGGCCGAGGTGGGCCGATTGCCTGGACTCAGGAGTTTGAGACCAGCCTGGGCAACATGGTGAAACCCCGTCTTTACTAAAAAATACAAAAAATTAGCCAGGCGTGTCGGCGTGCGCCTGTAATCCCAGCTACTCAGAAGGCTGAGGCAGGAGAATTCCTTGAACCCTGGAGGTGAAGGTTGCAGTGAGCCAAGATTGTGCCACTGCACTCCAGCCTGAGCAACAGAGCAAGACTCCATCACCATTAAAAAAGAAGAAGAAATGGATTTTGACATCCCCCCAACAAATTGATTTGTTAGACTACCATATACACAACTAGGCATTAACCAGAAGGATGGCAAGAGGAAGTAACTGATGATGATAGGAGAAGAATATCTTATCGGGGAAGGGGAACCTGTGGAGGATTTGGGAAAAGAGAAGCAGAGAAACATAATAAGCAGATTTTTTAAAATTTACACATATATCTGTGTGTGTATATATATATATATTTCTTTCTTTCTTATTTTTTCTTTCTGAGTTTAGATTTTGCAAGTTAGGGGGTGCATTGATATTAATAATTATAACTCTTTTACAATTCTGAGGGAAATGTCAACGTCAGACCGTGCTGTCCATGCCTAGAACATGGGCCAGTCAAATGGATGATGCAAATTGAGACCCAAAGAGTGCAAGCATGAAATCTATGAGTACATGAAGACACCTTGCTATGGCTTCAGGGAACCCATCTCAGATGGGTACTGTGTGAGAGTTGGTGGATCTCCTGAGTGGACCACTATTTTAGGTTGAGTTAGACAATAACGGGTGCTACTGGGGGACAGTAGCATCAGCAAGTTGGTTGGAGAACACAGCAGAAATTCAGGATCTGCTTCTGTCAGGGCAGATGAAGCCAAATCAGTAAGCAAAAGTTGCCAGGTTTTGAATCAACTGGAAAAGACAACTTAAATTATGAGTTCAGTCAAACATGGATTTCAGCTTGCACTGAGTATTATAGACCCAGTGAAGGAGGCAAAGACATTTTGCAGAGCCAGGGGCCCTCTCTTTGCCAAGCACCCAACACTTATGTGAAGGAGAGAAGCAGGTGCAAGTGTTAGAGAGGGATATGTAGCTGAGAGTCTGGATACTTTAATGAAACAAAGCCTTATATACAAAGACTGTTTAAATTAGTATCTGTGATAAATGTCACTAATGAAAACAGGGCGTTTCCATCTCCATTCTGGTTATGCAGCAGCATGCTGGAATCCAATTAACCATCCAATTGTAGTTTCTGAAGAAATCGACATAACAGGTTATAACAAGTTGAAAATGCTATTTTCTCCACATATCAGAGTTGTCATGAACAAATTTTGACACCCCTCTCTACAAGCTTTCATTATTGTTGCTTTTTCCACCTCTTACAATGAAAAAAATCTACATAATTTAATTCAAATGCTTTGTCTAATTTAGTAGTATGTTGCCAGCATTTAAGTAACGCCTAAGATACAATAGGTACAAAATTATCATTGTTAACTAAGGTAATCAATATTTATTGAAGATTTTTGCTCCTTCTCTTGTGAGTAACTCTTTTCTAGCATATGAACCTTGAAAATCAACCAGGAAAAGAATATTTCCACTAAAACTAAACACAGAAATGGAATACACATAAGGACACATATGTCTCAAAATAAGTTTTGACAAAATAAATATCAATGGACAAAAATTCACAAATAATTTCTAAATTTATGCTCTCTATAAATACTAATAAATGAGAAAAATTTCAGGCACTGATAAAACAGGAAAAATGGGTACTTTTTTAAAAAAATAATTTGGACTTTTATTTTAGATTCAAGGAATACATGTGCAGGTTTGTTAATATGGGTATATTGCATAACACTGAGTTTTGGAGGCACAAATAATCCTGTCACCCACATAGTGAGCATAGTATCCAATAGGTAGTTTTTCAGCTCTTGTCCTCCTTCATCTATTCCCTGTTTAGTAGTTCTCAGTGTCTATTGTTCTCATCTTTATGTCTATGGATACCCAAGGCTAACTTTCCACTTATAAGTGCCTCCAAAACTCAGTGTCGTGTAATAGACCCATATTAACAAACCTGCACATGTACTCCTTGAAACATCCACTTATAAGTGAGGTTAGCATTGAGTAGCCGTAGACATAAAGATGAGAACATGGCATATTTGATTTCCTGTTCCTGTGTCAAGTCACTTGGAATAATAGCCTCCAGCTGCATCCAAGTTGCTGCTGCAAAGGACGTGGTTTCATTCTTTTTTATGGCTGCAGAGTATTCCGTGATGTGTATTTGCCATATTTTCTTTATCCATCCATAACACATGTTATTTTTAAATCTCAAACAGCTTACAATCTGCATAGTGTACAATATATATGAGTAAACACTTGTGTAAGTATTGATAATTATCATTCACAGATTATTTAATACATGTCCTACATTGTTCAGGACATTCATACATATTTCCTCATTTAATTATTAATATGCTGTGATTTATTATTATTACTCCTACTTTTTAGATAGAAGCACTCAACAGTTGAGAGCCAAATAATCTGCTAATATTACAGAGTGTAGAAATTTCACACCTGGTACTCAAACCCAGGCCCTCAGACCTCAATGCCCTTCCTCTTAAAGTCTACCCCAGGAAATCAAAGAGAAAACTGAAAATTGGTCAGGAGCTAGAGGGAATATTACATACAGTGCAACACTGTCATACGGCTGACTTCTTAGAAGTAATGGAGACTAAAATTTAACAAAATAACATATTTAGAGTTCTAAAAGATTATTTTGTAATCTGTCAACCCAGAACTATCTATCTAGTGGGACAATCCTTTCAAATGAAGCTAAAACAAAAGCATTTTCAAACAAAAATGCCTGAGCGATTTTGCACTCAACAGACAGGGACTGCAAAAAATGGTCAATGAGAATCTTCAGAAAGAAGGGAAATGATATATGATAGAATGCAGATCTTCCGGAAAAAAAAGATGCTAGGAAACTGAAAATTGAGGCTGCCTATACATTACCTTGTAATTATTTTTATGAATGATTTTATGTGTGTGTATATAAAAATGAAGATGTATTAAAAGATGAAGAGAAAGAATTTAAAATGAATGCAAAATAGGTGAAACAAATACAATATTTGTGTATGTTAGATATGTATTCAAATATGCCAATATTTATATTAAAATTAAATATTAAAATAGGTTTAAAATATATGGGGGAGAATAAAAAATGTAAATTATGCTCACAAAAGATACCAGAAGCAATGTTGGAAAAGGTAAATTGAAAGACCCCTAAAAGGTATAATTGTTTCAGTTATAGCTTCCTTGGGATTATCAAGGCAGTGCTATATTGAAATGTATATAAGGAAAAAGGAGCTAGGAATTATAGATTGTTTTTTCAAATAATAGTTTTTTAGAATTTTTAGTGGAGAGAATAGAAATAACATAATAGTTCAAGGAGATAACATGGTCAAAATAGAACATTTTATAAAGTAAAATTCCTGAATGATTTTATATGTACATTTATTTTTTTTTAAGTCTGTCCACAGTGTCTCACGCCTGTAATCCCAGCACTTTGAGATGGTATAGATGGGAGCATCACTTAAGCCCAAGAGTTTGAGACCAGCCTGGGCAACATGGAGAGACCCTGTCTCTACAAAAAATAAACATTATCTGAGGGTGGTGACACACACCTGTAGTCCCAGTTACTTGAGAGGCTGAGACAGGAGAGTCCTTTGAGTCCCAGAGTTCAAGGCTGACATGGCTATAATCAAGCTACTGTACTCCAGCCTGGGTGACAGAGCAAGGCAATGTCTTAAAAAAGAAAAAAAAAACTATTGGAAAATGAGTAATTGGATATACAAATATTGAAGTAGTAAGAATTGTTGAAATAAATGGTTAAAGAATACAAGATTCTCTATAATGAAAACCATGGGTAGAAGAGATTTAATTTGCCCAAAGTTGAAATAATATTTGTCTTTATGATAGCAGCATAAAGACAGATAAAAAATAATATCCATTTGGAAGTCGAAGAGAGGAATTTGGAGAGGTTTGATACTAAGTCATGAGATATTGGGTCATCTGCTGAGAAGTTTCAAGCAGAGGCAAAAGGGAAACTCCTTGAGGTTATGAGAGGGATCCGTTTAGAAGCACTATTTTGACATGGGAGCAGCAGCTGTGTGTGTAATATATATACGTATTTCATTTTCGATATGTTTAAATATGCTCAAACAATTCTTTGAAACAATTACAATTAAACCCTACTAGGCCAGGCTCCAGCCTGTAATCCCAGAACTTTGGAAGGCCGTGGCAGGTGGATCACTTGAGCTCAGGAGTTCATGACCAGCCTGGGCAACATGGTGAAACCCCCTAAATCCTGTCTCTACAAAAAGTAAAAAATTAGTTGGGCATGGTGTTGTGCGCCTGTAGTCCCAGCTACTGGGAAGGCTGAGGTGGGAGGATCACTTGAGCGCGGGAGGTCAAGGCCGCAGTGGGCCATGATTGTAACACTGCACTCAAACGTGGACAACAGAGTGAGACATTGTCTTAAAAAAAACAATAACAACAACTACAACAAAACACAAGTAAACCTGACTTGAAGAAAAAAGGAAAATGGAGCATAGAAAGGTTGAATGGTTTACATAAGTTAACTAGAAAATAAGTAGTAGAGTCAAGGTTTTGAACTCAAGACTCAATGTTGGGAGAGCGAGAATACAGGGTCTCTCTCTGAGTCATAGGCTTTTACCCAGACTTTCTTTTAAACCAGGCTGCTGGGTGAGAAAGCACCATCTACTGGTGTTTTGTGCCAGATCGTTTCATGCCTTGCAGAATGTGTAACATCCTACTATATTTCAGAACCACCCTCTTACTCACTGTGAAAAAGAGAACATTTTCTAAATTCTCTCCTTTTGGTGATATTGCCACGGGCAGAAATTTATTCCAAATGTTTCTATAGCCCAGGGCCCTCTGCCCTCAGGTGCATTCCTGAAGGCAGAGGAAGAAACAAGCCCCAGTGAACCCAAACTTCTTAATTTATCCTACTCTCATTCACATATTTCTTTTTCATATCTTCTGCTCTCTTGAGGCGGCTTTTACATTCTTCCCCAGAATGTAATTACAGAGCATGCCAGAGAAAACAACCAATAAAGGGACTGAAAAATATTATCCATATGGATACAGGTCTGTCAAATCATTGGTCATCCAATTAAAAGATAATCTCCCCTACAAGAGTCTGGAAACATGTATGCCTCCATTCAATTCTTATTATTACAAGTTGTACCAAGTATAGGCAAAATTACAAATGCTAAATATATGTAAGGCAAGAATGTATTGCACATTCCGTGACATGCTGCCTGATTTTCATACGATTCCATGAAATACTCTATTTTGAGCTTTATATTTTCTTAGTAGCTGCCTTTTAAACATCTGTCCTTGTAGTTCATACTGAAGGTTTTAAATTGAGGAACTAGTAACACAGTAATTGGGGACAAAACGACAACATTTCCTACATGGAGGATAAAATAGAATTCCTGGTTCCCTGTGCAATACAATTTGATATCCATTCCACTCAACACACGCAGACATATACAGGCCACACAAATTGATACACTCACCCTTTGGCCAAAGAAAATCAGCGTTAATATTGTCCATTTCACCGCTGTTCAACATGCATGACAGACGAATTTTTGGGTGTCATTGTTATTCACCAGATTGTTTCTATTAGATGTTACTTTGCGTATCTATAGTGCCTAAGAAACCACAAAAATAGGACCTCGTATGAAAAGGTTGGTGCAAAAGGAATTGCAGTTTTTGCCACTACTTTTAATGGTGGAAACCGCAACTGCTTTGCATCAACCTAGTAACAACCATTGTAATATGTTGGCGATTTTATGGACCAGAAATCTGTGCAAACCACCACAGAGAGGACTCAGCTCGGTTCCACAATGACTGAGCTTAGCTGGTTCAAACAAGTGGAAATGACTGTCATGGCTTACTGAGGGCCATAGATATGAAGTCTTAGTTTTGGCTGTTTGTTGATCCAAAATGTCTTATTCAATCACATGTCTGACATCTGGGCTAGGCTAGCTGGACAAGTGGAGGTTGTCTGGGCACCTTTTTGTCTTTGAACGGTACAAGTCTCAAGGTTGTTGGACTCTTTACATCATGACAAGGTTCTCCCAGCAGCAGCATTCCAAGAGGCTTGGGTAGAAGCTCCAAGGCTTCTGGTTTTTTTGTTTGTTTGTTTGTTTTTGTTTGTTTGTTTGTTTGTTTTGAGATGGAGTCTTGCTCAGTCGCCCAGGCTGGAGTGCAGTGGTGTGATCTCGGCTCACTGCAAGCTCCTCCTCCCGGGTTCACGCCATTTTCCTGCCTCAGCCTCCTAAGTAGCTGGGACTACAGGCGCCCACCACCACGCCTGGCTAATTTTTACATTTTTAGTAGAGACGGGGTTTCACCATATTGGCCAGGACGGTCTCGATCTCCTGACCTCCAGATCCACCCACCTTGGCCTCCCAAAGTGCTGGGATAACAGGCGTGAGCCACTGTGCCCAGCCTACAAGCCTTCTTATAAAGTAGCTTTGGAAATCTCAGAATGTCCTTTTCCACAAATTCAATTCATCAAGTAAACAATTAAGGCAAACCCAGATTCAAAGGGAGTAGAATTAGACTCCACCTCTTAATGGGAGAAGTAGCAATAATTTGAGGCCATCTGTAACATCCGTGGCAGACTCTGATATGTCTAACTGGCTTAGAACACACAGTGTTGAAGAAAAGTATAATCAGCTTGATTACACAGCTGTCATAGTTTAATTCATGCAAATCATACTAAAATACTTCCACACGTTGGTTCCTTTTCTAGTCCCTGATTCTACCGTGGGTTTTGTTATCAAATGACTCACATCAGCCAACAATTAAAATTTTTCCCCTCCTCTCACTTCTCACTATTAAACAGGTTTTATCTCATGTAAAACTGTTAGTTAAATGTAATTCATTTTTATTGTAACTTTATACCCAGGGTTTTATAGGCACTATGCCTTTGAAACTATTAGTAGACATATATGATTTTCCTGAATTCCCATCAAACGCTGTTTCTATATCAGATCTTTTTTTTCTTAAAAAGATGGAGGAGTTACATAAGGTCTCAATGAAAATGACAAAATTTAGGAGGCTGTAGGAAAATAAAAGCAAACACAGAAGCAGGAGAAAAAGAATGAAATAAATAAAGGAGTGATGTTGGGTGTTATGTTCCGTCATTACTTGTCAATTTAACTAACTGGCTCAAAAAGCATTATTTTAATATCAACTAATTAAATGTATTCTGTGTATAGTACTCAGTTGCTCTAATTTTTGAAATGCATAGAGACAAAATTTTTGAGAAACTATATTTTACAATTTTAACAGATTATAAAATACAAGCTCTTTTAAACATTACCATGAGATTACCTGCTTTTTAAAATCATAAAATTTCTTAATTTAAATTCCTCTGGGTGGAATTTAATGTATTAACAGCCAACTGATGGAAGGAGAAAAGAAAGGGAGCAAAGGCAGTGCAACATATTTTCCATTTCAATGTAAGAAAAGTTTTACTTAGAGTTGTTATCAAGATAATACTCCACAGACTTGTTAAACAATTATGGCAAAACAATTTGAGTAGCAGAAGTGTATCCAGGATACTGCAAAACAAATTATATGGCTTTCCTATTGAGAATATATTAATAGGTTTAGAAGTGGTAAGCTCTAGATATATTGAGGCAAAAAGAAAAAAATCATGATAATGATATTCATCCTCACGTACTTTATTATTTCATTCTGTAGAGATCAAAATGAATACATATAACTAAGCTTTATTTTATGAGTATTTCTTACTTTATGAATTGATAACTGTCAAAATTATATAATTCAATATTTAGGTAGTCTATAAGCTTTCTGGTAGTTTTTTCATAGGAAATTCAGTACTGATATGCTCTTGGCCCATTTAATCCATATTTTATTATATGAAGGTAAAAAAATCAGAGAATATATGAAAAACAATACTAATTTGATAAATTGTCTTTCTCACTAGTAGCACAGAATGCATTTGATTCATAAACATGGAAAGGAATACAGATATAAGCAAATATGCATACACACATATCCATAGTTACATAACTAGATAGAAATGATTATATATCTCGCAATTTTTAAGTGATGAGAAAAGCCCTATAATAATGTGCACAACAGTTGAGATTGTTGTTTCGCTTTTTCTACTGTGAAATAAAAGACAGATATTTTTCAGCATAATACAACTCTTCCATTTACTTAACAATTTTCAGTTATTAGAAGCAGATGGTGTTTTGGTGGTAAACACAATTAATTTACACTTTAGAGAATTTACTTAATTAGAATTGGACTCCATGTCTCGCATACATTGGATTTCATCATTATACATACTGTTTATAATTCTGCCAGCTGTCATAAATGTACACTTATTTTTTCAATTCGTAAAAATACAACTTCTAAAAAGGAGATAATCTATCCATTTTCCTGCATAACCTGAAAATAAAATACATTGTTTCAAAATTTCATTTTAAAAGATGTTTGAGCCATCAATTTATCTTGTTTTAAAGTGCGTGAAGAAGTCAAAGTATGTACAACTTTAAGTACATATCTCCATTTTATATCTCTTCAATGTTAATGTATTTTTTTATTTCTAAAATGTTAACTGAAGTATTTCATACTTTATAGATCTATAAAAATACTATTGATGACAAAGACATGCTTATTGAACCATGAAAACATTTCCAATTTATTCAGTTTATTTCCCCAAAATGTTACCAAAGTATATTTATATAGTCTGATGATAAGTAAACACTCTACCCAATTTCAGATGTTGGTTCTGTATAATGTTATTCATTGAAATGACTGATGTTTTACACTTTTTTTTTTCCTTTTTTGAGACTGAGTCTCACTCTGTTGCCCTGGCTGGAGTGCAGTGGCACGATCTCAGCTCACTGCAACCTCCGCCTCCTGCATTCAAGTGATTCTCCTGCCTCAGCCTCCCAAGTAGCTGGGATTACAGGAGTGCACCACCACGCCCAGTTAATTTTTGTGTTTTTAGTAGAGACGGGGTTTCACCATGTTGGCCAGGAGGGTCTGAAACTCCTGACTTCAGGTGATCCGCCTGCCTTGACCTCCCAAAGTGCTGGGATTACAGGTGTGAGCCACCACTCCAAACCGATATTTTACACTTTGGATGTGCATGCATGTATGTGCATGCTCATGCATGTGTCTCCTCCCAATTACATTTGGTATTCTAATATTATATTGCTGGATTAAATATATCATAGATGTATTAATTCAAATTATTTAAATTTTAATACTTATGAAAAATGCTCCTTCTTACTATTTCATACTTTATTTTACTTGTGCCATAGATTTATTCTTTAGGATAAATCATACATAAATAAATCATTTATGATTTAATTATTTAAAATAAATCATTTATGATTTATTTAAAATAAATTATATAATTATTTAAAATAAATCATAAATAAATAAGTCATTCTTTAGAATAAATCTATAACATTTATTTTATAACTTTCTCAGGGTTATAAGATCCCTTTTACCTGTCATGCAACATCAGCAAAGGGTTATTTTAATACTTTGAGCATATTATTATTTTGCTTCATGGAAATGCAATTAATAGTTTTTCTTGAATAATTTCCTTTAATAATGATCTCTACTTAGCAAAACAGGCTATGGTTAAGAGTATGTCCCTAAAAGTAATTTTTAAGAGGGATGATCTTGTTTTGTTGCCCAGGCTGGAATTGAACTCCTGGGCTCAAGCAATCCTCCCACCTCAGCACCCCAAGTAGTTGGGACTACAAGCAATTGTCACTGTGCCCCAAAGAGTTATGTATTTTTAATCTAATTAGAATAAAATTCTAAAGAATATTTTGAATTTGTTTAAAACAGCTTAAACTTAATATGTTCTTAGAAACTGTTCTTAACAAGTTTGGGGGCTTAGGATTAGATTTGATTTTTACTTATCTTACATCTAAAAAATTAATTCTAAATCATCATTAAAAATGATGTCCAGATATTATGAATGATAATTTAGGGTCCGAAAGTAATAGTTAAGTGGTCTGACAACTTCCCTTAATAGTAAGATGTTATAATCAATAGGCTTATATTTTATATCTTGTTAGCAGGTTTTATTGAAATACCAATAAAGCATCAGTAAAAATTAATTGTCTTTGTCGGTGATTATTTACTTGACTCTGTTGTATTAATATTTCAGACATCAGCTTTACTTTTTACCCCCATTTAATGGAAAGCTTTTTTATTTTCAGAAAAGAATATGGCATCTATCTTTCCACTGAATATTAGGAAAGCTATCAAGTAAATATATTTAAGGTAATAATTAGTAATAAACTTTTTTTACCTACTGCATGAAGTATTTTAGATTTGGGAGAAAGAGTGTTTAGATATCTATTTCAGTATTCAGCTCCAGCTCACCCTACCTCTAATATTGTTAAACTATTTATCTTCTCGGATTTATCATTTATCTATTCTGGTATCACTAAGCAGTCAAATTGCAAATCTATAAGGACTTGAATTTTGAAAAGTGCCACCATAGCTTTGTCAATCTAAAATGTAGAATGCATGTACCAGACTGTACACATACCCAGGGAAGACCCAGGAAAGAGAAAGGCACCAGGCACTGACTTCTGGCTGCAAAAGTAGGAAGTAAAATCTAAGGCTGTGTTGTAAAGTGTCTACAGTTTGAATGCGTGCCTTCTTGGTCCCCTTGTCAAAGGGTGAAGAACATATCATCAAGGCATTTAAAGAAATCTGGCCAATCATCAGCCAGCTAATATATCATACTTCCCAGATGGGAATGCAAGGATGGTAAACTAAAAAAAAAAAAAAAAAAAAAAAATACTTTAAGAAAAGTAGCAGAGATCTCAATGATCACACAATACAGAGAATACACATTATTCCAGAAAAGTTGTTAAACAAACACTCAGCAACCAGGACAAAAATAAACTCTGAGGATGGAGGAATAAATAATGGTTGTTGCAATACATTATTTAAAATTGACAATGTCTAGTTTTTAAAAATAAATTATGTGGTATGCAAATAAATAGGAAATTGTGTAAATCTGCAGGGAGAAAAGCAGATAATTGACAGTTTGTCTAAGGAAAGTTACCCAGATTTTGGAGTTAACAGTCAAATAATTTAAATCACCAATATAAATGTGTTTAAAGAATAAAGGAAAACATTTAAAAAATGAAAAAATAAAAGAAAGTATGGAAGTGTTTCTATCACCAAGTGGGGAATATCAATAAACAGAAATTACAAAAATGAGCCAAATAAAAATTGTACAATAGTTAATTTAAAAAATGAGTGATCACTAGAGGAACTCAATGGCAGATTTGAGCTAGAAGAAAGAATCAGTAAACATAAAATTAGATCAATAGAATTGATCCTGGCTGAGGAGCAGAAAGAAAGTGATGAAACATAAATACAGCCTCACAGAACTGTGGGACATATTGACTGTACCAATATATGCATAAGGAGAATCCCAGAAGGTGAAGAGGAAGGCATACAGATTGTGATGGAAAACTACCTATATTTGATATGAAATATAAACCTACATATTCAAGAAATTCAGTGTGTTCCAAGGAGGATAAAAACAAATAGATCTACTCATACTCCCCATGCTCAAATTTTTAAAGACAAAGACAAGAACATTTTTAAGACAGCAAGACTAAAATTACTCACGAATATGAGAGAACTCCAGTAAGACTGAGAACTGATTTTTCTTGAGAAACCGTAGGACAAAATACAATGGAATGATACTTTCAAAATATTGAATAAAAATAATGTCAAGCCAACATTTAGGATACAACTAAATTCTTCTTCTTTGAAAAAATGAAGGATATATTAAAACGTTTTCAGATACACAAAAATGGAGAAAATGTGTTGCCAAGAGACTTTTCATACAAGAAATAGACAAGGGAGTTCTTTTTTTAATTTTAGATGGAATCTTGCTCTGTTGCCCAGGCTGGAGTGCAGTGGAGCAATCTCAGCTCACTGCGACCTCTGCCTCCAGGTATAAGTGATTCCCCTGCCTCAGTCTCCCAAGTAGCTGGGGTTACAGGTGCCCACCACCACCCCCGGCTAATTTTTGTATTTTTAGTAGAGACGGGGTTTCACCATATTGCTCAGGTTGGTCTCAAACTCCTGATCTTATATGATCCACCCGCCTCAGGCTTCCAAAGTGCTGGGATTACTGGCATAAGCCACCACTCCTGGCTAGACAAGGGAGTTCTTTTGGCTGCAATAAAAGTAAACCAGACAGTAACTCAAGTCCATGTGGATAAATAAAGAGCATCAATAAAGCCATCTTCATAGGTATTAAAAAAGACAATACAAATATTTTCTAGTGTAACTACTTCTTCTCTACATTGTAAATACAAATGCATGAACAATTATTATAAAAGTTTATTGATAGGCTTATAATGTTTACAGATGGATTTTATCTGACAGTAACAGTGCAAAGGATGAAGAGTCCAACACAAGACCACACCAGAATACACATTTATCTAAGTGTATACTGAATGTTCTGTAGGATAGACTTTGTGTTTGAGTATAACATTAGCTTCAATAAATTAAAAAAGAGTGTGTTCTATGATCATAGTGGAATTAAGCTGGAAAACAGCAAGGGGAAGGAATTTAGTAAACTCACAGATAAGTGAAACTAAACAGTTAACTCCTAAGTAAACAATAGATCAAAGAAGAAATCACAAGGGACATTAGAGAATACTTTGAGATAAGTGAAAATAAAAACACAACATGAAATTCAAAAACAAAATAAAATAAAAACTAAATATAAAGGGATTTAGCTAAAACAATGCTTAGAGGGAAATGTGTAGCAGTAAACTCCACTGCTAAAAAAGAAAAACAATCTGAAATCAATAACCTTGTGTTTCACCGGGAAAAAAATAGGGCAAGAAAATCAGCACAGGTATAAGGAAGAAAATAAAAATTTTATTAAATAATAAAATAAATGAAATACAGAAAAGAAAAATAATAGAAAAAAATCAACAAAACTAAAGTTGTTGGAAGATCAACAAAATTAATGAATATCTAGGAAAACTGATCAAGAAAAAAGAAAGGTTCAAATTTATAAAATCATACATGAAAAAGAAAACATTATTATTGGCCATATAGAAATAAAAATGATTACATGGAAATATTATGAACAATTGAATATCAGAAAATCAGATAACTAGATGAAATGGATAAGGCCTGGACACAAAATATTAAAAGTAACTTAAAGAAATACAAAATCTGAAAATACCTTTAAAAAGTAAAGACATTAAATTAGTAATCAAAAACTTCTCACAAAAAAAAAAAAAAAAAAAAAAACAGGAAAAGAGAGAATTCTACCAAACATTTCAAGAAAATTAACAGCAAACTTTCTCAAACTATTTCAATCCATAGAGAAGGAAAAAACGTTTTCTAAGTGTGTCAGGCCAGTATCACTCTGATACACAAATGCAACAAGCACATCAAAAGAAAACAAAAATGTCAACTGATATTGTTATAGAAATAAGACTTGGGCATATGTTGCTTTTTTAAAGCCAGTTGGGACCATTAGTTAATTCAAAAGTCCACTGGCAACAAATTCAAGTTTTTACCTGTCCGGTTGCTTTACATATAACCTCAATAAGCAGATTTTTACCCATTTAGAGTCTATCTGTTTTGCACACTCCAAAAAACTACATGCCAAATCTGCTATCTATAGATAAGAAAACCCCTGAGGCCATAAAAGACCACGAGCCGCTGCTGCTCTTAGGAGTTCTCTGACTCAGAGACTCCCACCATACTGATCCATGTCATCACTTTAACATGTAAGGCCCTGCCTGTTCCCTTGTCTCTGAGGTACGTTTTCCTTCTTCTCCTTCCCAGTGGTGGCCTTGCACTTTTGTGTCTGAAAGGACTCATGCTGTGAGAGACTTACCCTCCAAGGCAAGCCAGTCAAAAGTACCATCCAAGGAAAAATTGTGTGCTACTGCCTCCTTGTGATCTTATCCATTTCCTTGATCAGCCCTGAAATCTCAAACTCCCTGTACTTAAGAATATAGATGCAAAAGTTCCTAACGAAATATTAATAAACCAATTTTATCAATATATTGAAAGACTTATACCCTATGAATACATGGGTTTTATCTCCAGAATACATGAGAGGTTCAACTTTTTTAAAAAAAAATAAATACAGGTAATACACCAGTTTAATAAAATAAAGGATAGAAATGCTTTATCATTTCAATTGAAGTAGAAATAACATTTGAAAAATCCAGCACATTTTCATTAAAAAGAAAAAAAAAACACTCAACAAACTAGAAATAGAATGACACTTCCTCAGTCCAGGGTCATATATAAAAATCGCACACCTAACATCATAATCAATTGTAAAAGACTCAAAACTCTCTCCCTAAAATCAGGGAGAGAACAAGGATGTCTGCTCTTGCCACTTGTTTTCAAATTTGCATTAGTGGTTCTAACCAGGAAAATTAAGCAAGACAAACAAATAAAATTCATTAACGTAGAAGCAAATATGTAAAACTATCTTTATTTGCAGATTACATGATCTTGTACGTAGAAAAACCCTAGGGAATTCATAAAACAATGCTAATAAACAAGTTTATCACAATTATAGGATACAACATTATAATACAAAATCAGTTGGACTTCATTATAATTTACAAATATCGTACTTCTAAAAACACCTGGAAAGTGAAAAGACTACTCAAGTAATAGAAGACTTTTTTTTGCAAATGGTATGCCGGATCAAGAGTCTACTATCTAGATTATGTATGGAACTCCGACAACTTAACAATAAAAATGACAAATGAACCAAGTATACAAATGAATTAATTATTTGAATAAATATTTCACCAAAGAATATATAACCATGACCAATAAATACATAAAAAAATCATTTATCCTTATGGATATTCAAATAAAAATTCCAAGAGAATACCACTTCTCATACACTAATATGGCTATCAGCAAAAAAAAACAGGCAATAACAAGTAATGACAAGGATATAGAGAAATATGAATCCTTATGTATTGCTGATAGAAAGGTCAATGGCTCAGGACTTCAGAAGACACTTTGGCAGTTCCTCAAATAGAATTATTTGAATTTATTTAAATTACTTGAACATAAAATTACCATACGACCTAGTAATTTCACACTTAGGTGTATGTATTGAAGATAATTTTAAAAATATGTTTACAAAAAATTGTATACAAATGTTCAAAGTAGCACTATTTAGAATAGCCAAAATGTAAAAAAAAAACAAATCCAAATGTATATTGTGATGAATAGATAAAATGTATTTTCATCCAATGGAATATTATCTGGAATAACAGTAATTATGGGTACATATGAAAACATAGAAAACATAGATGAATCTTGAAAACATTACACTGAACAATAGAAGTCATACTCAGAAGACTAAATGTGTATCAATTGCTTTGTATGAAATGTTCTGAATGGGGAAATTCATAGAGATAGAAAGTAGATTCGTGGAATTCGGGACTAGGTTTGGAGAAGGTGATAACAAGAATGAGCATTGATTGCTAATGAGTACTCAGTTTCTTTTATGAGTGATAAAAACTTTTAAAAATTATAGTGATGATTGCACAATCTTGTGAATATACTACAGTACATTGAACTGTATAATTTAAATGGGTGAATTGAATTACATATGCATTATATAAAACTGTGAAAATAAATCTTGATGCTTAAAATAAGATTACTTCAAGCATTTAAATTCTATGATTAGGGGATCTTTTCAACAAGGAGTCTTTTTGCAAAACATATATACTATTCAAAAATATAAAGATATCAAATAATTCAACCAATAAATCAAACCTAACCCTATCAACCAAAAACTTCAACTATTAAATGTTTACTTTTTCTATGCCCTTAGTGGTCTCTATAGCCAAATTGCCTAGAATTGAATCCTAACTCACTATTTATCTTTTGTGTTACTTTGGTCAATGTATTTAACCTCTCTGCGCCTAAGTTTCCTTTTGTTAACTCAGAAGGTTCTAGTGAAGACTAAATAACTCAATTTCCATAAAGTGAGTATAGCAATACCTGGCATGTAACAAAAGCCACATAACTGTCAATGTTATAACAATAACACACACAAGCACACACACACACGTCTTTGCACATATAAATGTTAACATGTGTGTTGACACTTAGTACATACTTGATATTATTATAATCACTTTGACTGTAAGAATAACCTAATTAAGATTTATAAAATTGATGTCTTTGAACTTTTTTCACTTAAATGTACATTAAGATTAAACATAAATTTATATGGTTTTATGTGACAATCATTGCTTATTAAAATTCTAGCACATAGAACTTTATGCAGAAACAATAAAAGAATATAAAGGAAGAATATATGTAAGTTTGAAAACCAAAGGGTAGACTAAATAGAATAGTTCGTGAGGTGTTTAATAATAATGTTTCTTGAAAAATATTCCTTGTAAAAATATATTAATAAGCTTTTCAGTCTAATTGCACAAGTGTTGATTTTTAAATGAATAACAATTTGTAATGTTAGCTGATCTTATTTTTTATAAGCCTATGTCTCCAGCAAATCAGAAAATTTTGAATCTAAGGAATTTTATATAGCAAAGTAGTATCCATTACACTTGGGATTGAAAATATCTTTCCAAATCATTAATAGCTTTAATATCCAAAGAACTACAATACTGCCTCAGGAAAAAAATATCAAAATTTCTGTGGCCATTTACACATTTTCTTTTCTGTTTTTATATGCACAGAAAACTGAAGGCTGAGAGATAAGAAATGAGAAAAATAATACAATAGACAAACAGAGATAAACAATTATTAAAACTTAAAATATATATGAGTCGACTAAATAAAAGAAAAGTTATTTATGTCCTTTCAAGGTATAGACCCTGTCTATTGCATTGTTTTCACTGTTTTATATATATCAAATAAAATTGCAGTGTTTTTATGTGTGTGCCTGGGTGTGTGTTTATGTGTTAATGAACAAACAAAAGAAAAATTATCTAAATTATAAGCCATTTTAACTACATGATTTTGAACTTATTAAATAGTGTATTTTTGAATTCTTATTGATTTTGTCTCTGAAGAGGCCACTGAACCTGTCATGCATGAAGAAATTGCTTCGGAGGGCAACAGATTTATCTGGGCAATTACTATATTGACTAAGGAACCAAGGAGGCCAAGTTCCTTCTTAACACAATTGTTATTTCATTGACTAGTGTTACATGAGAGACAAGGAGAGTCAGAGCTCAAGGACACAGGAACGATGATGGTCTCCTGGGAATGAAGCGCGATGCTCCATAGAGACTTGAATTCTAGAATAAATCGCTGGAATTGTGTTGGCAGCAGTATGGATCCATTGTTTGAAAGTAAATTCATCACGGTGGTTGCCACGCTGACTGAAATAAATGCCCAACAATATACAAACGCAACCATTGTTCCCCAGTGGGAATTATTTTTGTCATTGTTAGTGTGTTTTTTGTTGCTTACATTATATCTGGAAATGCAACTGATATTTGGGAGGCAACTAATATCACAAACAACAAGAAGTTAATTTAACAGTGCTACATTTTTTCTTTCTAGTACTAATTTATTTTAAATGGCATACCATGGCCCATAAAAAACTTACATAAGTTTCAAGTCTAAATTGTACGATAAGCCCAATTTCTCAAAAAGAAAATGGCCATTATTAGAAGTTATATTCACTGCAGCAACTAGTCTCAATGAGAAAAGTCATACATATGCTGGTGTTTAAATATTCAGTGTAAATGTATGTTGTCCACTTCTTCTTATTTCTTGATGAATACTAAGGGAAAAATAAGCCTGAGGGAAGAAATAAAGACTTCTTGTGGGTTAAAAACTACAAAATTGGTCGGGTGCAGTGGCTCACGCCTGTAATCCCAAAACTTTGAGAGGCTGAGGTAGGCAGATCACCTGAGGTCAGGAGCTCAAGACCAGCCTGCCCAACATGGCAAAACTCCGTCTCTACTAAAAATACAAAAAATTAGCCCGGCATGGTGGCAGACACCTGTAATCCCAGCTACTCAGGAGGCTGAGGCAGGAGAATCGCTTGAACCCGGAAGTCGGAGGTTGCAGTGAGCCAAGATCACACCACTGCATTCCAGCCTGGGTGACAGAGAGAAACTCCATCTCAAAAAACAAACAAACAAACAAGCAAACAAAAACACTACAAAATTAGCTTTGTTTTCACGTATTCCTTTCTCAGGTACTTTATATGGGACCTCTTTGTTTCTTTCTTCTCACTATCATAATTCATCCTTTGCCCCGAGTCTTGAGAGAGAACCATTCAGGTTCCCATTGCCCTCTTCCATAAAAATGTCTCAAAACATGGTCCCTAAACCTACCCTCTTGATGTAAAGGTTAATGCTAAAAAAACACAGAAAAGATATAAGCTTAATGCTTTTCTCCATTTATTATTTGCATTCATTTAATAATTATTTATTGAGCACCTGTATGTGTTAAGAGTTGAATGTACAATGACAGGCACATTATGTCAAAGAACTTCCAAGTGCTTACGTAAACTTACTTCTTTGCCAAACATCCTTACGTTCATTTTAATTTAATTGTAAAGTAAACTAAAACACATTGACACACACATATACACAATGTACTTAAAAGTGGTCATTGTTTCAAACTGCATAGTTATTAATAATGATATTAGCAGGAGTAGCTTAAAATGGTGACAACTGGTTTGATTACAGGTTTACTTGCAATTAAGGTAGAAATTTGTCAATGTTTAAAAAATGTAATTATTTTAGTATTTGATCACAAAGAATTAAGTGAAATAAACATAAACGTAGAAATGAAGAGTACATACTTTTACTGATGTATCTTTAACAGTTTTGTATTTTAATCCTTAGAAATATTCATATAAACCCAAACATTTTGGCTTAAAGTGAGGACTTTTCATGGACTCTAATGTGGTTTAAATTTTGTCTCCTCTGTGTATTTATCTCATAATCTTCTGCAAAGTAGTCAAATGTCTAAGCCTCAGATATATTACCTGCAAAATAGAAATAATAATACCTATGGGCAGATTTATTATAAAGATTAAGATAACATAGGCAAAGTAATTAGCATAAGTGTCTAGCACACATTAATATCAATAAGTGGTAGCTGTCATTTGAGAGCATATTTAGCAATAGACCATCTTCCTTCCCACAAATGAAGTACCTCCCAATAAGCAAACGATGGAGATATAATTCCTAAAGCCACATTTCTAAACCTTATGGTGCTAACACCAGATTTGGAAAATTCTTGAATATACATAGATTTGGAAGTGGAGAAATGAAAAGTATTCTCAGAATTGGACAATGTTTCCTTGGAATTGCTTTCATCACTTCAAGACTTCTCTCAGCTATGAGATATCATTTATCTACCAATTTTCCTGAGTATAATTTTTGCTGTTCACTTCTAGATTGCAATAAATCTTTTGTTTCTATAGTAATGACATGAAATATGAAATTTCACTACTCAAAAATCTTACATATTTTAAGTTTTTATATCCTATATCAAAGCAAAATATATGTAATTAACTCCTATATTCCAGGAAAACATTGCTTTATTAATTACATTCATAGGTGTGATTTTCTTTATTAAATTATATTTTACTTAAGGCTCAAATCAGCCCTATTTTTTATGTTAGTGAAGTTTTCCTACTCATTAATGTGAAATGTTTGCTCAAAGACGTAATAGGGCACTGTTAGTGGAAAGAATTTCAGCGAAGTGTGAGCCATTTACATTTAGGTAATACCAATCATGGTGAGAAAGAAATTTCAGAAAAAGTAACAGTGCTAATATTAAGTGTATCACGGTGCCTGCAATCCCAGAACTTTGGGAGGCCAAGGTGGGCGGATCACCTAAGGTCAGGAGTTCGAGACCAGCCTGGCCAATGTGGTGAAACACCGTCTCAACTAAAAATACAAAAATTAGCCAGGCATGGTGGCTCACACCTGTAATCCCAGCTACTCAGGAGGCTGGGGTGAGAGAATCACCTGAACCGGGGAGGCAGAGGTTGCAGTGAGTTGAGATTACGCCATTGTACTCCAGCCTGGATAAAGGAGTGAGATTCTGTCTCAAAAAAAAGTATGTCATGGAAATGTTTAATACTTACTAGAGCAAATGAAACTAAAAATTAAAGTACTGTTAGCAAAACATTTTCAGAATGCAGTGTCACTTGCGAATGAGAATGAGTTTAAAAGAAGGAGCATAAGAGTTAAAAGTAAAATGTTAATAAATGTTTAAAATTACAGTATTTTATAATAAAAATGATAAGTTAAACCATCAAGATTGTCTGTTGGAATTTCCAAGTGGACTTACTGTAATTCTAAAAATTCTTTTTTTAGAATTTTAGATGACTTAGAAACTCATCAAAGTCATTTAATATTCCATAAAAATAACTAAAAAATAAGTTTATTCCTTTAAGAACAATTATATCCACAAAGAAGAGCAAACGTCAGAAAAAAAATATTTTAAGCAAGTAGAAACATATGTGAAGACTATCTCATTTGTGAAAAATTAAAATCCTTCCAAAATTGAACTCTTTCGTGGCATATCATGAAATTATAATTGAACTAAATCCAGAGTATATCCAGAGTTGAGCACTGTGAATGAATGAATGTTAGATAAATATACAGAAACAGAGTGTGGCTGTGGAGTGTATACACCTGTCTTATATCAGTGAGAGGGATCGTATGCTCATCAAGATTATCTACTCATCGGGGATTCTTTGTAAACCTTCTTTTTTGTTGTTGTTTCTCTTTTTTATAACTTTTATTTTTATTTTAAGTTCCAGGATACATGTGCAAGATGTGCAGTTTTGTTACACAGGTAAACGTATGCCATGGTGGTATGCTGCACCTATCAACCCATCGCCTAGGTATTAAGCCCAACATGCTTTAGCTATTTTTCCTAATGCTCTCCCTTTCCCTACCATCCCCCGACAGGCCCCAGTGTGTGTTGTTCCCCTCCCTGTGTCCCTGTGATCTCATTGTTCAGCTCCCAATTGTAAGTGAGACCATGTGGGGTTTGGTTTTCTGTTCCTGTGTTAGCTTGCTAAGAATAATGGCTTCCAACTTCATCCATGTCCCTGAAAAGGACATGATATTGCTCTTTTTTATGGCTGCATAGTATTCCGTGGCATATACGTACCACATTTTCTTCATCCAGTCTATCATCGACGAGTATTTGAGTTGATTCTATGTCTCTACTATCATGTATAGTGCAGCACTGAACATATGCATGCATGTATCTTTGCAATAAAATGATTTATATTCCTTTGGATATATACCTAGTAATGGGATTGCTGGGTCAAAGGATATTTCTGGTTCTCGATCTTTGAAGAATTACTACACTGTCTTCTATGATGTAGTAAACCTTCCTCTTTAAATTATCCATTTATAAGAGAAATATTTGAAATATTTTCATTTGAAAGAGTGTACTGAAGAAATGTCTGCGTAAAACAAAACACTTCATTCTATATCACGTGGAGTTAGAAATCACTTGGAATGTCCATTAATTCTTGATATTACGATTGAGATTACACACAGATCATATTGACAATTTTTTTTTTTTAAAGTTAGCCTCTGAAAAAATGTTCTTGCTCTCTTGCTTCTGAGTTTGAAACAGAGTTGAGGGAATATTGTGTTATAACTGACAAGGGGAATTAGCACTGGAGTTCAGCTTAGGTAAAATCATTTTCTAAAGTTATGCACTTTCAGTAAGAAAGCAAAATGAGTTACTATTAAGATGTAAAATATGTGGCTGTGAGTACTTATTTTTATATATTGACAAGTTTACTTTCAAAACGTAATTTCAACTACATCCAGAAAAAACTGATATATATTTTTTTACACCTATAGACTTATCTAAATGTTAATCATTATACTTAGAAGATGGGACAATGAGATATACATCATATATTTGAGATGATTTTATATGACACACTTTCATAATCAACCAAAATGGGAAAACATGCAAACATTTGAATGGCTTGCATAAGAAACAATCCAAATTAGCTCTCCTTTTTTTAGTTAGAAAAGTATGGATGTAAAATTGTTAGGTACCTATGGAAGTAAATACAGGAAGTTCTTGTGAAATGCATTAGGGTCAACTGGAATTGAATACTTGTTCAACATTTATTGACATTATATTAGCAACAGGTGATGTGAGAAATAAGACAGTCATATCTTTTCTTTTTTCTTTTTTTGAGTCGGAGTTTTGCTCTTGTTTCTCAGACTGGAGTGCAGTGGTGGGATCTCAGCTCACTGCAATCTCCACCTCCCGGGTTCAAGAGATACTCCTGCCTCAGCCTTCTGAGTAGCTGGAATTACAGTGGCATGACACCACGCCCAGCTAATTTTTGTATTTTTAGTAGAGACGGGGTTTCACCATGTTGGCCAGGCTGGCCTCAAACTCCTGACCTCAGGTGATCCATTTGCCTCGGCCTCCCAAAGTGTTGAGATTACAGGTGTGAGCCACCACCCCGGGCCAAGACAGTCATATTTCTTAAAACATTTATAGTTATGTAAGATGAACAAAGAAGTCCCAAAGTGTTGAGATTACAGGTGTGAGCCACCACCCCGGGCCAAGACAGTCATATTTCTTAAAACATTTATAGTTATGTAAGATGAACAAAGAAGTTACAATGGGAAGGTATAAATGCTATGGCAGTGAAATGTTGTCAGTTCTATAGGATCTGGGAGAAAATAGGACAGTCTTTGCAAAATTGGAAAAGAAAAAGCACTTCATGTAAAACTAATACACACACACACACACACACACACACACAGTCTAATACTGTTTCAGGGTAGAGAATCAGAATTGGGAAACATTTACACCATCATGATTCTGAGGTATTTGACAAGTCCCTTTACTTCTCCGGTTGATCTCTGGCTTTAAGTTTTAAATTAGAAACATACCATTTAAAATATGTGTACAAATGCAGTGACTTTTTGTGTTCCTCTTTAAAGAAAGCTTCACTGACAATGGAAAAGTTGACATGATTTAATGTTTTTCCCATGAACATAATATTCATATTTGCAGCAATAAAACAGCTTTGCCATTATTTTCTATATTCATTAACAAAAAGTACTATTTTAGATAGCTATAACTAATGACAAATTTTAAAAGATTTTATTTATTGGCACTTACCACAAGCCAGGTAGTTTGCTGAAATCATTGCATATACCAACTGATTTAACACCAAGCATACTGTGAGATTGGACTTGCTATCATTTCCATTTTATAAGTAAGAAAACGAGTACAGAGAGAAAAAGACACTTCCCAAAGCCTCCCTGACAGTTAAGGGGAAGAGCCAGGATTCAAGTATAGTTTAAGAGCAAGTTCTTATAAACTACATGCTAAATACATTAAAATATCATGTTTTACATTTTTCACTAGGGCTTTTAGGCCAGACGATATAAACTCACATTGATTCCTGTTCCACTGGGGGCAGGCCTGTGCAAACCTACCCCGAAGTCCAAGGAAGCTAAGAGGACAGGGAAGAAAGAGGTTGACATACCCAGTTTCTCAGAAAGAAACATTGAAAAAAGCCATGTCTGTGTCTTGGGCAGCAGTGAGACAAGATGATGAATTCTTGTGCCATCAGCCCCCAGACTCAGGGCTTCTATACCGTAGAGAAAGGGCATACATGATTAAGAAGAGATATGTAGTGCAATTGAAGTATGATAAAATCAAGGTTGTTTTGACCTAAGGGCAGGATTTGCATACCTGCTTTTACCTAAGGAACAATAGGTAAGCTAGATATCTTAGACCTTCCTTAAACTAGGGTTAATTAGACATCGGTATAGCAAATTAGCATCCAAGATGGAATTACTTTAGACTCCACAGTCCCATTATATCAACAGCCCTAGCATAGGCCCTTATTTATAAGTACCCAGTGCTATACTGTAAAATAACATTATAACCAGTCTTTTCATTAAAAGACTATTTTAATCGTTCTTCCAAACAGATGTTGGAAGATTTTAAGATTACTGTTATGTTTATACAAATATGCAAGTAGAATAAGAAGAGTACTTTCATATAGCACCATGAGTATGAAAGCAGTAGATACAATTATTAAAAGTATTAAAAAAGTAAAAAATCTTTAAAGGATACACGGTTACCTTTTTAAATCATATCTAACTGCCATGTTTGTATGGAAGAAATAAAGAGCACATAGTTATTTCTTAGCCAAAAAAAAAAAAAAAGCCTGTGATTATACAAAGGATATCTAATTAGGGAAAAAATGTAATCATAGCACTTAAAATTAAATTAAATATAACCTGAGTTTCAGTACCAGCTCTGTTGCTAAGAAGCTGTGAGACCTGTGAAAAATCATTTAACTTCTCTGAGCCTCAGTCTGTTGATAGGTACTAAAGGGAATAGGAATCACAAATTGATCTCTGAGGTCCCCTCAGACTCTGATAAACTATGATGATATGAAATTAGCAGAGTTTGAGTAGAATGAATTCAATAGAGGTAAACATGCCAATTACTGCATACTAATTTAGTGCTTCTCTCTCTGAAAGGCTTGTGCTTTAAAAGACACATATAGCAAATAGAAAAGATTTATGTAGAGATACTCAAACTATTTACCACCATATTTTACTTGCAGAAAAATATTTCCCAAATCAAACATCTTAATACATTTGAAATTTAATAATGAAAGAATTAACTCTAGCAATTTAAAGAGAGGTTTGGGGTTATGTAAAAATCTTCATATCTATATGCAACAGAAAGAATGCTCCATTACAAGCTATATGCATGGCTGTATTTGTGAGGTAGCCTTTTCACTAATTTCCCTTGCATGTTCTATTCAAACAGCTGTTTTTTGTTAGACAAACATTATTATATCTATTATATTCCTTTGCTCTATATTAAAACAAACTTATACGCCACTAAATTCTAACATCATACGCTGGAATTTGATTGATATTGTAAGTATGTCTCTGACATGTATAACTTTTTTGAAATTTTTAAAAAATGTATTGGATATTTTTCTAAGAACAAGTAGGAGTTATATTTTAAATGGAAACATGTTTATTTTACTAGCAAAAGAGACTCTCCTTCTAGTATTCATCTCTCAAATTCAATGACAACTTACGACAAATTCAAATAGGAGACAACTGTCCTTTCAGAAAAAAAACCTCTAAAATATTTTGGGATTTTTTTCCTCCCACATAAAAACCTCTATGTCTAAAAAGATTACGTTAGATTACAAATGTGGAAGCAATGACACAAGAGGGGAAGCAATGAGTGCTTCTATGAAAGAAAAGACTGACTACTCCAAAGATGATATACGTTTTCAAGGCAATGATGGATACCTTTAACATGCCTTGTGAGACAGAAGGGTTAGTTCTTTCATCTTTCAGCCTGGCCAACACCTGGGTCCTCATTTTCCTAGATGTTGAAATAGAAAGAAAGCACGGAGGCAGCACAGCTCTGCATAAAAGGCTTTGCCTCCAAATACAAAATATAACTTTTGCTTGAATTCCTTTGATTACAAGATGTTTATATGGTCATTTCGATTAGCCTTGCAATGAAGCCAACTGCAAGGACAACTAGGAAATATCTGGGTGCTCACAAAAACAGAGCAAAGAAAATTTTGATTAGCAGTTAGAGACTCAAATGTACCTATGGTTTTTGTTTTGTGTTTGTTTTGAGCTGCTATCAGTTAATTCTACCTTTTATGTTATAATGCAGCATAATCAATGTCCTCGAATTAACTTCCTAAAACAGAGGATAAAAGCCTATATTAACATATTTTTCCAGAAAATGTAAATATACTAGCTAATAAAATAACAAGATCAAATTATAATTGAGAAAGTACTGCTGTTTAAATATTTTTAAACACCTAAAATGGGAAAAAAACTTACTAAACATTAGAAAAATATTTTTATATCTTAAAAAGAATTGCCAGACTGGGTGCGGTGGCTCGCTCCTATAATCCCAGAACTTTGGGAGGCCGAGGCGGGCGGATCACCTGAGGTCAGGAATTCAAGACCAGCCTGGCCAACATGGTGAAACCCCGTCTCTACTAAAAATACAAAAGTTAGCTGGGCGTGGTGGCACATGCCTGTAATCCCAGCTACACAGGAGGCTGAGGCAGGAGAATCCCTTGAACCTGGGAGGCGGAGGTTGCAGTGAACCAATCGCACCACTGCACTCCAGCCTGGGTGACAAAAGCAAAACTCCATCTCAAAAAAAAAAAAAAAAAAAAAGAAAGAAAGAAAGAAAGAATTCACAAACGTAGGAGCAGTTATGTAAATACTTAACATGCTTATTGCTTTATGTAACACAAGCCTTTATCACATTGATTGGAGTTTTTTCTGAGCTATATGTAAAAACAGAAGGTCAGAAAACTTACAAAATCATTATTTTAAAGTAAAGAAAAACTAAACTGTGAAATCATTGCTTTTTTTAGATAAAGTTACTGAAGTGACTCAAGATGCTAAATTCAAAATTTCTTCAGTTACCATTGTACTTGTGGAAAAATATTGTCAAAAAGTGTCATTGTTTATACAGGAAAACGTTCTTTAAAGTTTAGAGTAAGACAATAATCAAATATCACATTATCATGCTGAAAAAAGATGGAACGTCTATTAATATATATACCTATATATTTATTTGTTAAGCAAACAATAGGTATTTTTTCTATCATGCTATGTTAGAATTTTTGTGTCTAGCTATGATGGAGTAATCATGAACATCTATGAAACTACAAAATATAGGAGGTAAAGATTTTTCAGTATTTTACAGCAGGTAGGAGCAGGACAGGATGTGATATTTGAGAGAAATACATAGAAAGAGGTGAATCCCATATTGGCCCCTGATTTTGGTCTAAGAGAAGTTTCTCAGCGAAAATGTTGTAAGCTTTTTTCAAATTTTGAATCTTACCTCCTCTTCAGCACAACTTGCCTGCCTACATCTGGAGAAAGTTCTGTGTTTAAAATCTCACATGATTAGATTGGGCCTACCGGAATAAGCTCCCTATCTTAAAGTTTGTAACCTTAATTATATACAGAACCCTCACAATTGTTTTCTTCTCTTATTCTCTTAAATGATTGCCATCAGTTTAAAGCAAAAAAAAAAAAAAAAAAAGATAAAATGACTTTATTTCGTTTTGAGAGGTGAAGCCACCTGGACTTCCTGAGTCAAGTGGTGACTTGGAGAACTTTTCTGTCTTACGAGAGGATTGTAAAATGCACCAATCACCGCTCTGTAAACCGCACCAATCAGCATTCTGTACAACGCACCTATCAGCAGGAGTCTAAAAGTAGCCAATCGCAGGGAGGATTGAAAAACAGGCACTCTGATAGGACAAAAACAGAACATGGAGGTTGGGTGTGGTGGCTCACACCTGTAATACCAGCACTTTGGGAGGCCGAGGAGGGCGGATCATGAGGTCAGGAGATCGAGACCATCCTGGCTAACATGGTGAAACCCCATCTCTACTGAAAATACAAAAAATTAGCCGGGCGTGGTGGCGGGTGCCTGTAGTCCCAGCTACTCTGGAGGCTGAGGCAGGAGAATGGCATGAACCCAGGAGGTTGAGCTTGCAGTGAGCCGAGATCGCGCCACTGCACTCCAGCCTGGGAAACAGAGCAAGACTCCATCTCAAAAACAAACAAACAAACAAAAAATAGAACGTGGGAGGGGACAAATAAGGGAATAAAAGCTGGCCACCCCAGCCAGCAGTGGCAACCCACTCGGGTCCCCTTCTACGCTGTCGACGCTTTGTTCTTTGGCTCTTCACAGCAAATCTTGCTGCCACTCACTCTTTGGGTCCATGCAGTCTTTAAGAGCTGTAACACTCATTTCCAAGGTCTGCGACTCCATCCTTGAAGTCAGCGAGACCACGAACACACACCGGAAGGAACCAAGTCTGGACACAGTTTAACATATTTTACTATATGTAGAAGAAAAAGATACAGGAACAACAACATAAATGTTGGGCAGAGGTAAAGGGAGTCATATTTTTCTCATTTTGTTATGATTTACCTGAAGTGGTACAATATTAATTCTTAGCAGACACTTGTAGAGGATGCCTATTTAGATTTCAGGAGCAGTGACTTCCCAAACAAAATATAAAGCAGTATTGCTAGAAAGCAAATAGAGAAAATAAATGGAAAATATTTAGAAGTATTTAATTAACTCAAGACAGGAAAGAGAAAAAACAGAACACGCAAACGTGGAAAGGGCAAGGTATAAATGTTTTTAGATGGTATTTAAACATAAACCAAGTATAAAAGACAGAGATTGGCAGCTTTTATGTAAAAAGCAAGACTTAACTATGTGCTGTATTGAAATTTCGTTTGAAAAATCAATCAATGCAATTTACGCCAGTAACCTAATAGAGAAGAAAACATATCATTATTCCCATAGATGAAGAAAAACATCTTGACAAAATGTATTATTTAAACCACTCAGCAAATTAGGAAGAGAAGAAAATTTCCTCAGTTTGAGAAAGGGAATCAATGAAAAACAGCTAATAGCACATTTAATGGTGAATGACAGCTTGAAGTTCTCCTGAAATGAGAACAAAGGCAATAAGGTTTATTATCATCACTTCTATTCAGCAACATAATTATGGACTGTAGCCAATTAAATAAGGCAAAAATACGTATAAGAATTGAAAGGAAGAAATAACTGTATTCAGACATAAAACGGTTAGATACACAGAAAATAGTAAGGAATCTGCCACAATTAATGAAATTCATATGTAAATTTTTCAAGCCCATGTACTACAAGGCACATATTGCATTCCCTACATACTACCAAAAAAATGGAAAATAAAATTAAGAGCACAATGCCATTTAAAATATCATCAAATTTCTTAAAATACAAGTAAGTTTAGATAGAAAGGTAATAGATAACAGTTGATAGATAGAAAGATAGCTATTGTTATAGGTATTATATGCTAAAAATTATAAAACATTTTAGGAAATAATTGAAGGTGACTTTTAGAAGCTAAGTTATATCATAGAATCATGGGTGGAAAGATTCAATATTATTAAAAAGTCATACATCTCCATTAGTATATAGAGTCAATTCAATCAAAAGAAAATTTCAACAATTTTTATAGCTTCGCTTTAGATATTGACAAGCTATTTACAAATTTATTGAAGAAATGCAAAGCAACAAAGCCAAAATAAACTGTAAAACAAGTTTTTTTTTTTAATATGAAGTCTCGCTCTGTCTCCCAGGCTAGAGTGCAGCGGAGCAATCTCAGCTCACTGCAACCTCTGCCTCCCGGGTTCAAGTGATTCTTATGATTCAGCCCCCCGAATAGCACCACCATGCTCAGCAAATTTTTGTACTTTTAGTAAAGATGGGGTTTTGTCTTATTGGTCGGGCTGGTCTTGAACTCCTGACCTGGTTATCCACCCGTCTTGGCTTCCCAAAGTGCTGGGATAACAGATGTGGGTCACCGCACCTGGCCAGAAAAGATTTTAAAAATGAAAAACTTGGAGGACATTAACGTCTGATTTCACAACTTATTATAATAGTACAATAATTAAGAAAGTGGTATATTGGTGACAGAAAAGGTAAATATGCCAATGGAAGAAGTAGAGCCTATGTGTGTATATATGTGTATATATATATATATATATATATACCCAGATATATATATATATATATGTATATATACCCAGATATATATATATACCCAGGAGGGGTGTGTGTGTGTGTGTGTGTGTATAATATATATACACACATCTGGTGTGTGTATATATATATATATATATATATATATATACCTGGGAGGGTGTGTGTATGTGTCTGTGTGTGTGTATATATTTATAAATTTATATGCAGAAGGGTGTATACACACACACTTGGAATGGTGTATATATCCATATATACACATATATATGTGGGAGTGTGTGTATATATATAGACAAGAGGGTGTATATATATATATACACACACACACACACACACATATATATATATATACCCAGGAGGGTGCATATATAGATATATACCGCAAG